>NC_066581.1:51712198-52012198 GCF_024323335.1 Lathyrus oleraceus | reverse complement strand
TTGCAAAATACTGTGAATTACAAGTGTTATGAATACTCTATTCACCTCATTACAAAAATAAGGGTTACTCCCTCTATTTATAGATTTAGGTTAACTTGGACCTCAAGGCAAAGCCCAAAACTATAAAAGCCCAAAATAGTTAACACTACTAAAATAGGCCTAAGTCAAAATCCTGTGCTCACACAACCTGCTTCGACACTTCGACACACTAACATAACTCAACACACTAGGTTGTTCAACACTTCCTTACCCTGTGGAGCAACCTGCTTCAACACAAGGAATTACAATTCAACAAGAAGTGACTTCAGTAGCCTAAGAAATAAGTTTTCCAATCTTTTCAAATTTGTGTGTAATCCTATTCTTTTGTTTCATCCACACGAAACCTGTTTCTCTGTGGTGACCAACTTCAATGATGTCTTTCAACGGTAACAAGTCTTTGGGAAGACACATATCTTCCGGAAGTTCTTTTGATTTCACTTGACAAATTTCCTCTCCATAATATATTTCTGATTCCGATTTGATTCCTTCTGATACCAATGACATTGTTTTCTCTTGTTTTCGATTTGTTTTGGTGTGTTGTTACATTATGTTTTGATTGGGGTGTTATATATACTTCACAAATGTACTAGGTTTAATTCTTTTTCTTTCTTATCCAAAGCAATTAAAAAACATGTTGTGATGTTGAGGATCAAAATGTACTAGGTTTAATATTTATAAAAATATTTTTATGAAGTGTAAACACTTTTATATTTATAAAAATATACTAGGTTTAAATAACATTTTTTATAAATTTGGATACACAATCATAAAATACGGATACACTGTTATAAACCCCATCATAAAAAAATGGATACACAATCATAAACTCCATCATAAAATGTACTAGGTCTAAAATATTTTTATAAAAATATTTTTATAAAGTGTATAGTTAATTCTTTTGCATTCTTATCCAAATTTATAAACGGAAAAAGATTGTCGATCAAAGCAATTTTTTATATGAATATAAAAATGTGTTATTAAAAGGAAATATATCAAAATATTAATGAATATCAAAATATTAATGATTTTTTTTATTTCTAAAGAATAACATATAATGAGATATTATTATATTAATGTATCTGTTACATGAAAACTTATAGAATTTAAAAAAGTGATACACAATTTATTATATAGTATATACCTTATTTATTATAGTATCCGTTACAAGAGAACATTTTAAAAATTGAACAAAAAATTAAACATTTATTATATACTAACGTCCAAATATTTTTTCAATTTTAGTGCGTACATGCATCAATATATAAACAAGTATTTTTATTTAATTTTATTTTAATTTGAGTTATTTATATAATAATTTTGGTGATATACGTTCTTATGGTTTATCATTTTTTTTAGTGCACACACATAATAAAAATAAATATTTTTTTTGCTTAATGTTGTTTTTTATTTAAAATATTAGTAAAACCCCGTGTATACGCATAAATTCTGGTCTGATATAATATTTTTTATAAATATAAAAAATTGTCGTTTTATTGAAATTGTATTAAAAAAATTATATTAAAAAATTTAACCGACATTCTATATATAAACATTATTTTGTTTTTAAATAGTTTATAAAACTATTTGAATTAATAATAAATTTTTTTCTGTTTATAAAAAAATATTCGGATGAAAAATACATTATTTTTATTTTAACATTATTTTGTTTATTTTAGTTTGTAAAAATATTTGTATACAATTTTTTTCTTTTATAAAAATATTTGTTTCAACCAAACACTTTTTTCTTTTATAAAAAAATTCATATCAATTATACACTTTTTCCGTTTATAAAAATATTTATATCAATAATTTATTTATTTTCATTTATAAAATTTTTTGTATCAATAATATAATATTTATTATTTATAAAAATATTTGGATCAACAATAATTTTTTCTGTAAATATAAATAAAAACAATAATACCATTTACAAAAAAAAACAAGGCTATCAATGAACATAACCAACTATAAGTTCATGAACCAAATAACCTGAATATGAGAAAAAAAACTAAATTTGTTAACTTGAATTTTTTTAGATAAATTTAAACTTCAATTGAGTAATTTGTGAATTTAACTTTTAAATGTATCTCTGGTAAGTTGGGTAGTTTTTGAATCAATAGATTTTTGAGACATAGTTAAACTCCAATCTCATAATTGTGATTTTATTTCAATATTTTCTTTTCAATATAAATATATATATATATATATATATATATATATATATATATATATATATATATATATATATATAAATAGATTTAAAAAACTATTTTTAAGTCGCTGAAGTAAGTGAATTGAACCTAATGAGATTAATTTAACGTGTTAAACCGAATTGTTTGTGAACTAATAACGAGGCCAGTTTGAGTGTAAAAAGGTTCTTGTCGAAGTCGAACCGAGATTTGAACTGAACAAATTCTTAACGAGTTGAGTCGAGCTAAGGCGACTTCGACTCGACTCATTTCCAGCCCTAATAAAAGTATTTGGATCATAAAAAATAATGTTGTAAATACTAATTTTTGTAAATCTTATGTAATAAAAGTATTGTGTATAATTATCAATTACTTTTATATTACATTTTTTCTATCGTATAAAATACTTATTTTATATAAAACTTTAATTCCTTACATTATATTTTATAAATTAATTAGTAAAACATTATATTTCTTCCACTAATTATTTAATCTATATTTTTATTATATCTTTTTCAAATCTCACTCTTCTTATTTTATGTCATTGTAGTAAACTTTAATTAATTTATTTAACTAATAAGGTGTTTATGATTATATAATTCATATAATTAATAAGATATTAAGAATATATAAATAATTATATAATATTTTACTTTTGTAGTCATGAGTCAATTATGAGTTGTTTATATTATATTACAATTTTAGTATTATTTAATTCTTACACTGCTTATATATTTAACAATAATTTGAATATAAATTACATTTATTACCATTTATTATAAATTATATTTAATATCATTGATATTTTTAATATCCTACAAAAGTTCAACCATTGTTATATTTTTTTATAACAAATTTAATATCATTAATTATGTATTAATATATTTTATTATTTGTAATTTTACATAGAATATTATATTTTTAAATAGAAAAATATAATATATCGTACCTATTATAAACAAATATTTTTTTTGTTAACAATAAAATAAATAACTTAGACATGTGTTATTGTTGTCTCATATGACACATTTTTTATTTTATAAAATAACTATTATCGTTGTTATATTTTCTAATAATAATTAAAACATAAAAGATAAATAATAAATAAAATTTAGGATTGTTTTATTATTTTACATTATTAGTCTTGAGTTGAAATTCAATAGCTCTCGTCTCTTCTTATTTCACTTTTTCACTTTTTTTATTTATTTACACATTGACGATTTACACATATGTGATTATTTTGCAGATGTGATTATTTTATTTTACCTTATCTCATCACCCCTTTGAGATAATTACATTTTTCTTTGATTTTGTCTTATCTGAGGTAATTCTATCTTATCTCATCACAACTTGAGTTATCTCATCCTTCTTTTCATTTTATTTATAGAGGTGATTCTATCTTATCTCATCTCATTACCGCTTGAGTTATCTCATTCTTTTGATTTTTTTGCAAAAGTGATACTATCTTATCTCATCACCGCTTGAGATAGGTAATACTTCCTTCAAATTTTTGTTGCACCTCCAAAGAACACATATCACCTTTAGATTTTCACTGCACTTCCAAAATACACATATCATCTTCAGATTTTCGCTGCACTTCCAAAATACACATATCACCTTCAGATTTTCGCTGCACCTCCAAAATACACCTATCGCCTTCAGATTTTCGCTTTCTTTGCAAAAGTGATACTACCTTATCTCATCACCGCTTGAGATAGGTAATACTTCCTTCAGATTTTCGGTTTTCGGTGCATCCTCCAAAGTACGCATATCACCTTCATATTTTCACTGCACCTCCAAAGGACACCTATCATCAGAGATAGGACACATCAACAAGATGATAAGTAGGACCTAAAGATTTTCACTGCACCTCCAAAGGACACGTATCACCAGAGATAAGACACAATAAATATTATGGTTGTTATTTTTGATAATAATTAAAACAAACAAAAAATCAATAATAATAAATGAATGTGATACTAATGGTTAATTTTACTATTTCAATTTTATATAATATTAGCCTAAAACAACCCCATAGTTCTTCTAATAATAAGTCATCCATGTTTAATATTTTATTTTTTATTTTTAATGAGATATTATTATATTTTAAATTTACCTGTTACAAGAGAACATATAGAATTTTAAAAAATATACACAATTTATTATACAGTATATATCTTATTATAGTATCCGCCATGAAAGAACATTTTTTGAATTGAAAAAAAGTTACACATTTATTATATATTGAAAGTTACACATTTATTATATATTAGTGTCCAAGTATTTTTATATATTTTTAGTGCATACATATGTCAATATATAATCAGGTATTTTTATTTATTTTTATTTAAATTTAAATTATTAATGTATTAAATTTTAGAATATACATTCTCATATCGGTTTATCCATTTTTTAGTGCACACGCATAAAATTATAAATAATATTTTTTGTTTCATGTTGATTTTTATTTAAAATACTATTAAAAATTCCATGTGTACGCACGAATTCTGATCTGATACACATTTTAACAAATATAAAAAAGTGATTGTTTTAAAAAAATTATACTAAAAAAATTATATTCGAAAGTTTAACAAACATTCCATATATAAACATTATTTTTATTTTTAAATTGTTTATAATACTATTTGAATTAATAATGACTTTTTTTCCATTTATAAAATTATTTGGATGAAAAATACATTATATTTGTTTTAACATTGTTTTGTTTATCGTAGTTTATAGAAATATTTGTATATATCTTTTTCATTTATAAAAATATTTGTATAAATAGTAGACTTTTCCCTTTAGAAAAATACTCATATCAACTATACACATTTTTTTATTATAAAAATATTTATATCGATCATACATTTTTTTTCATTTATAAAAATATTTATATCAACAATAAAAATATTTCTTATTTATAAAAATATTTGGATCAATAGTATTTTTTTTCTTATATATAAATAACAACAATAATACTGTTTATAAAAATTAACGCTGGCGATGAATATAACCAACTCAAAAATAGTTCGGAACTCAATTCGACAATTAAATCGTTGAATTAGGTTGTTCATGAAACAAATAAGCTGAATATGAGCGAAAAAACTAAATTCGTTAACTAAATGGTCTGAACTTGAAATATATATAGTTTGATTCCTTAGGTTCATGAGTCAACTCGATTATATATGAGAAGAATTATATTGTCTTTAAGAATAGGATTAAAGATTTACTCAAAACTTCATTATATTATCCTTTCATACTAGTTATGGAAATAATGTCAACTCGATTATATATGAGAAGAATTATATTGTGTAATGAAGGTTGCAAGTGGGGTAAATATTATAAGATGGAAATGTATCGATTTCTAGTGATTTTTGGTGTAACATTTTATTAAATTTGTAAGGTTCCTAAATAGTTAGACGAAGTTGTGGATTTTTTAAACAAATGTAAACTTCAATTGAGTAATTTTTGAATTAGACTTTCAAATGTATCTCTTGAAAGTTGTGTAGTTTTTGAATTAGTACAATTTTGAGATAAAGTTAAACTCCAATATGATAACTTTTATTTTACTTCAATATTTTTTAAAAAAAAAACTATTAATTTTAAATGTCAAGTAAATAAAATAAAAAAGACAAATCGGTAAAGCAAGTGAGCTGAACCTAATGAGTTTAATTCAACGAGTTAAGCCAAACTATTCATGAACTAAAACGAATCAAGTTTAAATTTTAAAAAAAGTTTATGTCGAAGTCGAATTGAGATTTGAGTTGAACCAATTCTTAATGAGTTGAGCCGACCTGAGACGACTTCGACTCAACTCGACTCATTTTCATTCCTAATAAAAATATTTGGATCATAAAAAATAATGTTATAAAAATTAATTTTTATAAATCTTATATAATAAAAGTATTGTGTATAATTATCAATTACTTTTATATTATATTTTCTACTATTGTCTAGAATACTTATTTTATACCAAACTTTAATTCCTTACATTATATTTTATAAATTAATTAGTAAAAAATTATATTTCTTCCACTGATTATTTAATCTACTTTTTTTAAAAAAAAATTTAATCAAATGATAAGGCTTATATAAAACAATTTTATTCTCATATTGTAATAACCAAAAGTGATCCCACTTGATAAATTTTATTAAAGTTATTACTATTTCTTTATTTGGTATCAGAGTTCCATCGAAGAGCATGATATAGTTAGTAAATAAGAGTGTTTGAGAGGAAAAACACTAGAATGACTGAAAGACGTGAAATGGCTTAATCGAGCAATTTCACCGCACCAAGTGTGCCAAAGTTTGATGGAGATTATGATCATTGGAATTTGATCATGGAGAATCCACTTCGATCAAGGAGTATTAAAGTGTTATTGAGTATGGAATAAAGGAGTCAAAGGAGACTGAAGAGATAACTGCAACACAATAAAAGGCATTGGATGAAGAAAAACTCAAAGATTTGAAAGCAAAGAACTATCTATTTCAGGTCATTCACAAATCCACCTTAAAAACTATTATCTAGAAAGAAACAACTAAACAACTGTGGGAATCCATGAATGCCAAGTATAAAGGAAGCACTAGGGTAAAACATGCGCAGTTGCAGAGGCTTCGATGGACATTCGAAACATTAGAGATGAAGATAGGTGAATCAATGAATGATTATTTTGGAAGAGTGATGGAACAACAAATGACATGAGTAATTACGGAGAGAATATGAATGATGTGAAAATCATTGAGAAGATACTTAGATCTTTGGCATAAAACTTCAACTTTGTTGTATGCTCAATTGAAGAGTCTGAGGACCTTGATATCCCAACTATGGATAAACTGCAAAGTGAAATATTTGTTCATGAGCAAAAGGTAAGAGAGAATATGAGTGAATAAAAAGTTCTGCAAGTTGAGCATGGAATGTGTTATGGACGTGGGAGAGGTGTAGCGGGGTATTCGTTACCATTAGACATATTGACTAAGTCCAAGGTAAACCATACAAGTCGAGTCGCCACCGCACTTCTATTTATCCAAAGGAATGGTTAGAAAGCAAACAAAAACCTAATAGTTTTATCGAATCAAAACTAGTAAAAATGTCAGAGATCGGGGTAAGGGGGTTGGTTATGAAATGGGAAGGTTTTAAGCACCCAAAACATCCTAGGTACTCCTATGGAGCCCTTTTCACACTTGTTGTAAGGTTGGTATTTTTGTGAAAAAATTTGTTTGTGCAAACATGATTGAAGAGATGAGAAGAGAATATACAAGTTTATTTACATTTTGTGTTTGGATGGATAAACCCATTGCCTACGTACCATCTTATAAAAAGATTAGGATCAAAACCTCGTAGTTCGGGGTAAAAATCTCAAAATGAGTTGGTGAATTGATTGGTCCAAAAGCCTTAAGGTCTTTTGTTATCAAAGGGAGAAAACTCAACCAAACCACAAATCCACCATGTGAGGATAGCTTCAACATGCTAGTGAGGGGTTAACCCTATAATAAGCATGGAAGACTCATTGTCCATCACTAAGGATATAGGTGAGTATTACATCTACCACAAGGATAACTCAAACCTAATAGCTAAAGGTTATGAATTTTTTTTATTAAGGAAGTGGCCATTGGAACCACAAAAACACATTTGAATGGGTTATATTTACCAATTAGAAGTATATACAAAATGGTCAAAGTTGACTTAAGGGTTCAATTTAATATAAGTGTTATAAAAAGAAAGTTAGAAAATCAAAAGCCTAAGGCTTAGGTTTCTAATGTTTGAATAGAAGTGTTAATGTTTGCACAAAAGTTTTGGCTTGGGTTAGAGTGGAGGGAAGAAGAAGAATGGCTAAAGTCCTAATCATACAAGAGACGAAGGAGAAGAAATAAGACCACAAATGGAGTTCCTCTCTTGAGATCATATTGATGATCCAAGTAGCTCCCATCCTTTGGAATAAGCAAGCAAATAAGTGTAAGCTCAAACAATCAATCAAGCAAGCAAAACTCTTAGAAGATCTCCAATGGCTCTTAGATCTCTCTCTTTAGAAGCTCATGACAATGGTTCTTCACTTAGACTCAATGTTGGAATCCCTAGCACAAGAACACACACATCAAAAAGTTCTATCAAGCAAACAAAGAATGAACAAGAAGGGGTTTAGAAATTGGTCCTTTCAAAGCTTTCTTCAATCATTTATAGCACTCTAAAGGCTCAATGCCTAGTTGCTCTTTGACTTTTATAGCACTCTAAAGGCCCAATGCCTAGCTGCTCTTTGACTCCAAATTTGTATAGGGAATGTCCTAATGTCTAAGTCATTTTTGTCCATTTTGTCAATTAGTTCACAACAATCAAACAAAACACAAGCACAAAAGCATATACACAATTATGTGCTCAAGTGAGCAAAAGGCAAATTGCATTAACATAAACATGTGCTCAAATGAGCAAAGGAAAAAGCAAATGAATAATATGTACAAGAATAGTAAATTGCATAAATGTAAAGTGCAAGAATTAAATGTTAATGGTTAATGGTTAGTGTTGGAGTTAGTGTGCCATAAGGCAATTTAGCCCTATGTTAAGCAATCGTAATTGGACTTATGTAGAAGTCACAACTATCTGAGGCCGGTCAATAATAATGTAGGCAACAACACAAGTTAGAGATTTTGATTAGTGAATCAAACTCCTACAACTTGCCATGCCAAAAGAAGATGAGAAATGATCTTGTATTGATTTAGGTTTTTTCCTTGATTAGGAAGCAACATATCCTTAATGCAAAGCCATTCACTTGATCCATTGATCAAGTTGAATTAGATTTGAATCAAGGAAGGTTAAACCTCCCATGTATCAAGGCTAACCACCAATCTTTAACTCATTGATCAAAAAAGAAAAAGAAGAAGAAGAAGATGAATATTAAAGTACATTAATGGAAATGGAATGAAATATTCAACAAGCATTGACCAAAGATAGAGAAGATCAAGGTCAAACAGTAGTAAACAGAAGTAAGATGAAGATTAGAAGTCAAGAAACAAATAAAATATTTTTGGTATTTTTCAAAATTAAAATAATACTTGAATTAAAATAATAAAGAAAGGTCAAACTTCAAATTCACTTCAAATCAACTTTGAAAAGTCCAAGTGAATTATCCTAAGTTCAACAAGGTCAAACAAAGTTTGACAAAAAATTTCAGCATTTTTAGAAGTCAAAAAGTATTTTTAATCAATTAAAAATGCATAAAAATAACCAAATTGAATTAAAATCTCAAATAAATCTCAAATCAATTAATAAATTGATGAGAATATTTTTCATAGATCTATCATCATTCAAAGAGGTTGGAAAAATATTTTTGTAGTTTTTTGAATATCAAAAACTATTTTAAATGAATTAAAAATAACCAGAAAAGAGAAAATTCCTAAAAAATATCAAATTATAAAATAAAAAATATTAAAAATCATTTTTAGAAACTAGAAATTAAAATAAGAAAAATGCAATTGGTCTCACATTTTTTGGACCAATAATGAAGGAGATATGAATTTTTAAAAGGAAATGGAATAAAAAGAAATGAAAGGAAATTAAAATCAGAAATTAAAATGATGGAAAAACGTGGAGCGTCTGATGCGCTTTCATTAATTGACGTGGATCATCACGTGGCCAGGAAGCGCACGTTCACCATACATACCAGTCAACTGAATAACACATGGCCTATGGAAAAGTCATAACAAAGAATGGCCTGGATTGAATCTGGAAAAGGAGATGGATGGTTCAGATTCAATCTGGAGATTGGACGGTGACCAGCGCCACCGTCTTCTCCGGCCAGCTTTCGGCGAGGCCTAAAATTTACAGAGAAACAAATGTGCACCAAATGCCACGATCTAGGTACCAATCGAAAGCTGGGGTGATGTACATCACCCCTGTACCAACCAAATCCACTCTAGGTTTCTACATTGAGAGAAATCAGAGGTGGAATTTATATGGAGTTCAACTAAACTTGCTAGAATTTAACAATTTAAAGCTCAAATCAACTGCCTCTATGAAGAGGACTTCAGATCACACAACAACACCAAGAACCAAGCAGTATATGAGTAGATTCAAGGAAATTAAAATTGAAGTAAACCTCTGATTTGCAGAGTTTAAGAGTACAATTCCTTGGAGTTAATGCATGCAGCTTGTTCTAAGGAATGAGGTAGCAAGGCTTAGGAACTTTTAGATCTAAGAAACAATCAATGCAATTGAATTTTAGATCTGAAAATTGAGAGAAAAATTAGTGAGTTCCTTTGGAGTGTGGTTGAGGGATTAGTCGTGCAGCATTTAGGACGCCTTTAGGTTGCTGAAATGAGAGGCATGAGCATTGTATTTATAGCAAAAGAATGGCTGAAATGCATGATCAAAATGCTTGCATGAATGGAAAGGGCCTCCATGCATGGGCCTGTACAGGCGCATGGAGGGCCTAATTCCACTTGGATTTGGCAGCTAATCATCATCATATGCAAACTGGACGTGCAGATTATGTAGTATTGACTCATGCAATGCAAATTAATTGATTTTCCAAAATTGTACCAATGTGTTCATGCCTTTGAAAATGCAATGTCCATAATTGAAACACAACCTTATGAGTAATGGTTGGAAATCTTTTTGCATGAGGATCATTTGTTATGTTGATCAAAACTCCATTTGAAACTTGGAAATTGATGAAAAGTGGACATGAAGTGTAGGGTGCAAAACATGTACATGTGAGATTTTCAAAAATAGCCAAACTTTAAGCACCTCTGTTTCAATGATGCAAACTCTAAATGACATAATCTTCAACACTAAAGTTGTAGATCCTTTCAAGACAATCAATTTGGACTTAAACTTTGCATCATTTGGATTATTGATGAAGAAGTTATGGGCACTTGAAGTTGGACTTTTTCACATTTCAATGCATTTGGTCCAAAGTGACCTATAATGTTTTGCATTATCACATGTATTTCATTTAGTATTTTGAAATTTTTCCCAACATAACATTTGAAATACACATCTCAAGCTTTCCAATTCATTTGATCCCACCTCAAAATCATGAAAAATGAAGGAGTTATGTCCTTGGGAAGTAGACCCAAAATTAGGGTTTCAGTCAAAATGACCTATAATGTCTTGAAATGGATGATGACCTTCCAAGCTTCAAATCAATTTTTTATGAACATGAAAGTTGTTCATATGGTTCTTAAAAACATATTTTATCTTGGGGTCATCTCCATTTGACAAACATATCAAAAGTTAGGTCTTAGGGTACTTCAAGATAGTCAGATGAATTAACTAATCAACTTCTCAAGTTCAAACCTCATATCTTGATGAATTGATGATTGAGGACACTCAAATAAGTTCAAATATGCATGAAATGATGATTGAAAGAACTTCCCTTGATTTCTTTTGATCAAAGGTTGGGGTTGCTTCATGAGCAAGGCATAGTTGATTCACAGATGAATTAGGGTTTCCTTGGAAAACAAACCTCAAACCCTTTGGTTTTCTTTGATCAAAATGATGAATTGAGATACTTGGGGAGGCATATCTGATGGATGAGAGCTTTGGGAACCATTTCCATGCTTTCTTTCATCTTCTCTTGACCATATCAAAGCACATAGGATCTCCTAAAAGCTTTGGATTTTGTGACTGCTCAATCTACAAACAAAAGATGTTAGTGACATATTTTTGTGCTTTTGGTTAGTAAATAAAAATGAGAAAAGCAATAATATATAATTTAAGCATGCTTGGTGATCTCAAACCAAACTCACAAGAGTTCTCACCCAAAGGTAAGGAGCCAAGATGCTATGATCCTTGAGGCAAGATGCAAATGCAATGTTATGATGCCATGAGGGATCTTAGGGACAAATTTAGGGTCTTACAGATGCCCCTATTTAAGGTCACTCTAGCCGGAGAAGTGAAGGTTAAAATCTTCGTCTCGACGAGGTAGAATGGTCTTAAATAATAACAAAGAGACGAATTTTGGTCCCTAAGAGACCTCATGATGCAAATGTATGCATGCAAAAGGTAATACTCCGTGGAGATATGTATCCACAAAGAAGAAAAGAAATCAGAGGAAACTGAAAATCCAATATGAGTAATACACTCATAAATGGGACAGAGACTCTAGGGATTCTTAAGGGGATAAGAAAGGGAATAAATTGCGTGAGCAGGTCACGACTTAGAACTTGCTGAGAGACACGAGAGGAATTCCATGAAAATAAATCAATGGAAGGACTCGAGCTGACTCAAAGATGCATGTATTGGGGAATGTGCCAATACAGCAAAATTATCCATAAAGGATACTTCGGATAAAAATCCGGACTCAGATGGGGAAAATCCACTAAGGGACTTCGCTGGGGAAATGTCCAAACATGACTCATTTGAGGAAACAACAGAATAAGGTATTATCGGTTACTGGGTAATAAGCTCAAAGAGACATGTGATCGAAACACCGGTATGAGGGTGAGAGAAACAACACGCTCGGGGAGAATGAATATCTAAGACCGGTATGAGGGTGAGAGATATCAAACATCCAAAATCATCTAAGGAAGACCTAAAAAAAGGTAAACGTCGTCTCAGGAAATCTGACTCCACAGGGGACAAAAAGTCATAATAGGGAGCAGAGAAGGAAAGCACACCAGGGATACCGGCTACTGGGCACATAATAGGTGACCAACCAAGCGTGAATTGGGGAATATTTCCAAGACACTCATCATCCGAAAGGAGGGCTGAAAAAGCAAACTCGATTACAGGATGGGTATTCGATTCCATAAGGAAATACGAATCTTACTCGACTGGGGAAGAACAAAAGACTTCAACCAAAGAGCGCATGAGATATATTATCTATTACCGTCAGAACATAGATAACATACTCGCATGGAAGATTATCCACAACCAGTTACTGGGTTAATAAAGGATTAATCGACCGAAAAGAAAGAACATCGGGATACCGAATACTAGGTATAAAAAGATGACCAATCAAAGGGGAGAAACAATCATTACCAACAAAGGGTAAATGAGAAATGGCTCGCTGGGGATACATTGCTTTATCAGAGCAATTATCCAAAAGATGAAGGAATATCAATACCGAATATTGGATAAAGATAACCAACAAGAAGGGGATTACATCTACCAGATACTAGGTAGAAAACCACAGAGGAATAACCGTCATCGGTTAGGATGAACAAAATAAGGTTAACTCTGCAAGGGGATAAAATGGGGTTTACAACTATCGGTATGTGGGATAGAAAACCACAGGAATAGGACTTACAACTACAAGTTACTAGGTAGAAGGCCACAGACTCCGTCGGGGAATAGATTGACAATTACTGGTTATTGAGCAATCGTTCATCTAAACTGCGGGGAAGTGCAGGGAAAATGACAAGAGTCGATCTAGGAACAAACTAGAGAGACACACCGAATCAAGATTCAACCTCAATGAGGATATATCTCAGGGGAGAACTCCATCCCAATACATGTGTTGGGTGGAAACTGGAATAACAGTCATCCACGAGGACATAACTCAGTGGGGAATATGGGAGAAAGGGTAGACACTTTCTGCCTATGGGGCTGACTCTATATGGAGAGATCAGACACAAACATCTACTTGGGGAAATATATCACCAACTAGCAGGAGCCAACAAAACAAAGATATATGGCAACGGATGCAGCATGAATATCTGGATGTTAATAATATGCATATATATGCATGGTTTATGTATGATGAATGCTGACAAACAGACATATCTAACACAACCAGGTCCAAGAATCAATGGAAAAACGTCCGGTACTACATCCCAAGAGAGAAAGCCAGACCCATCGGGGAACATCCAAACTGATGGGGGCAACAGATACCAGGAAGCAAAGATCTTTGCAAGGAAATGAGAACCAGTCACTCCAGCTGGGGAAAGGATCAACACATCTTCTTCAGAAGTTCTCATGCCATTCTGCAACCAGGCAGAGTCTTGGCTGGGGGATCTAACCATGGATAAAATTCGTTGTAGAAGCAACTCTTCTGGGGAAGTTATCAAAGAGAGAAATGAAACTTTGTGAGGAATGGCCACCAATCAAAAGTTCCAAAACCTACAAATTTCCTTGCGCTATTGGATAACTCAATCCTGCCAAGGAGAAAAGGACACTACTCCGCTGGGGATGGAAGGATAAACATCTTCATCAATCACTATGTTCGGGAGGAAACCACAAACGGGTTCTGACCAGAAAATTCCACTAGGGAAACACTGCTGATGACCGAACTGGGGATTACCCGTAGGCAACTATTTGGGATACCCTACCAGTGGCCATACTGGGGGAGTAAAAGTGGGCTCAACCCCGTGGAGGATGGTCGAGGAGTAAACCTGCTGGAGATCAAAGTAAACAAGTCCACATGGGAAAAGCTACAAATCAAACTTGGTGATAACTCCGCTTATGCTGGGGATTTCCCACTCACTCTAGTGGATAAATTCTAACTGGAAGTGAGGGAATATCCACTTCTTCCAAAAATATTAGTATATCCAATTCATCAATTTATAAGGGATTTTAGGTCAATCGACGCCAAGGATGACAACCATATAATTGATAACACAAGTGTTAAACTCAGGCTCATTGGGGAGCTAGAAGATTGAGATTACAACCAAAACTCCAAATTCTATGGGGGGTTTGGTGAGATGTACAATTTTATTTTATGCTCACAGAAGAGGCAACCTGAAAGATAAATGAGGATACCAGTATGCTGAGAATATGAACAAATGTCTTACCCTTTTGAAGATCATACTATCCTTGGGAGAGCACTGAAGACGTCCAAAGTATCCTTTTGTCATTGTGAATGTTCACTTTGTTTAAAATAATTTATGAATTTTTTTCTTAAAACAATGATATTTATCAATTAAAACATGCAAAATATTTGTTGAACAGAAATAAATAAGAGTTCAAAGAATTGGATAAAGGCTCAAATTTATTTGATGGAATGGTAGCCTACAAATGGCAAGACTCCATAGATCTTTACAATTTTGAAATTGGTGATATATATTGGAAAAGGGCTACATTGAACATAATGACCATTTCTCCACCAACTCTAAATCCGATGTATTTGAAGCTTCAGTTGATGATGACTGAGCGAGAATCTTTGACAGATGACAGTTGTAGAACAAAGTCTTGTCAGGATGCAGTTACTTGCCAAATCCCTAATTTTTGCCTAGATTGCCCCGGGGTGAGGTGCTCAATCTAGCGGGATATTTATTTATTTTTTATGTCTCTAACTTTTGCCTGGATCACCCTTTCGGGTTTTCAATCCACCGAGACGCTCAATTTTGCCTAAGCCGCCCTTTCGGGTTTTCAACTTAGCGAGCTATTCTGTTTTTATTTTATGCGAAGTATTTCTTGATTGCATCTGAATTCACAGGACAAGTGAAATCCTCCCCATCCATAGTTGTAAGTATCAAAGCACCGCCTAAAAAGGCTCTCTTAACAACATATGGACGTTCATAGTTTGGAGTCCACTTGCCCCTGGAATCAGGCGCGAAAAACAAAACTTTCTTGAGCACAAGGTCACCTTCTCGGAACACACGAGGCTTGACCTTCTTATCAAAGGCTTTCTTCATCCTCTGCTGATATAACTAACCATGACACATGGCAGTCAATCTCTTCTCTTCTATCAGATTCAGTTGGTCATAACGACTCTGAATCCATTCAGCATTAGCCAACTTGGCTTCCATCAAGACTCTCATTGATGGGATCTCCACCTCTACTGGGAGCACAACCTCCATGTCGTAAACAAGAGAGAAAGGGGTTGCCCCTGTTGAAGTGCGGACAGATGTACGATATCCATGCAAAGCAAATGACAGCATCTCATGCTAATCTTTGTACGTAACAACCATCTTCTAGACAATTTTCTTGATATTCTTATTAGCATCTTCAACAGCCCCATTCATCTTGGGTCTATAAGGAGAAGAATTATGATGTGCAATCTTGAACTCGCTACACAGCTCTTTCATCATCTTGTTGTTCAAGTTAGATCCATTATCAATAATGATCTTATCTGGAACACCATAACGGCATATGAGTTGATTCTTGATAAACTTCACAACCACCTGCCTGGTCATGTTTGCGTATGACGCCACTTCAACCCACTTGGTGAAGTAATCAATTTCTACGAGAATAAACCTGTGACCGTTGGACGCTTTCGGCTCTATCATACCAATCATGTCAATTCCCCATATAGAGAAAGGCCATGGTGATGAAATCACATTCAAAAGTGTCGGGGGGATATGAATCTTATCCGCATAAATCTGACACTTGTGGAATTTCTTCACATATTTGCAGCAGTCAGACTCCATTGTCAGCCAATAGTAGCCTGCTCTCAACATCTTTCTAGCCATGGCATGTCCATTGAAATGAGTACCAAATGAACCCCCATGGACCTCAGTCATCAACAGGTCTGCTTTGTGTCTATCCACACATCTGAGCAAAACCATGTCAAAATTTCTTTTATAAAGCACATTGCCATTGAGGTAGAAACTACCAGATAATCTCCTCAAAGTCTTCCTATCTTTCATAGATGCCCCAGGCGGGTAAATCTGACTTTGAAGAAAACACTTAATATCATAATACCATGGCTTGTCATCCTTCACTTCTTCCACTGCAAAGACATGAGCTGGTCTTTCCAAGCGCATCACGGTGATATTGGGAACCTCATTCCAGAGTCTCACCACAATCATCGAAGCAAGTGTAGCAAGCGCATCTGCCATCCGATTCTCATCTCGAGGAATATGGTGGAAGTCAACCTCGGTAAAGAATGTTGAAATCCTCCTCACATAATCTCTATATGGGATGAGGCCAGGCTGATTCGTCTCTCATTCACCCTTAATATGATTAACATAGGGGGCCGAATCACCATAAACATCAAGATGCTTGACCCTAAGATCAATACATTCTTCCAATCCCATAATACAGGCCTCATACTCAGCCATATTATTCGTGCATTTGAAAGTTAGCCTTGCTGTAAAAGGAAAATGTGTGCCTTGAGGAGTAATAATCACTGCCCCAATACCATTTCCATACTGATTAACAGCACCATCGAACACCATGCCCCATCGGGAACCAGGCTCGGGCCCTTCATCGAGCGTAGGCTCATCGCAATCTTTCATCTTCAAATATAGAATCTCCTCGTTAGGGAAGTCGTACTGCACAGACTGATAATCTTCAATTGGTTGATGGGCCAAGTGGTCAGCCAAGATACTACCTTTAATAGCTTTCTGAGCTCGATACTCAATATCATACTCAGACAACAACATCTGCCAATGGGCAATCCTCCTAGTTAAAGCAGGCTTCTCAAAGATATACTTGATTGGATCCATTTTGGATATCAACTAAGTCGTATGATTCAACATATACTGGTGTAAGCGCTTAGCAGCCCAAGCCAGAGCACAACATGTTTTCTCAAGCATTGAGTACCGGGACTCACAATCAGTGAACTTCTTACTCAGGTAGTAGATATCATATTCTTTCTTCCCTGATTCGTCTTGCTGACCAAGGACACAACCCATTGAGTCTTCAAGAACTGTTAGATACATAATCAACGGTCTCCCTTCCACAAGCGGAGACAGAATCGGAGGCTCGGACAAATAATCTTTAATATTGTCAAAGGCTTTTTGGCAATCCTCGGTCCAATCATGAGACTGATCTTTCCGGAGGAGCTTGAATATCGGCGCACATGTGGCAGTCATGTGGGATATAAATCTGGAAATATAGTTCAAGCGGCCAAGAAAACCTCAGACTTGCTTCTCAGTTTTGGGCGCAGGCATCTCTTGTATTGCTTTGACCTTGGCAGGATCAACTTCAATACCTCTTTCACTAACATTAAAGCCCAATAACTTGCTGGAATGGACTCCAAATGTACACTTGTTGGGATTCAGACGAAGCTTATACTTCCTCAAATGCTGAAAAACCTTCAACAAGTGCTCAACATGTTTAACTTCCGTTCTCGACTTTGCAATCATATCATCAACATATACCTCAATCTCCTTGTGCATCATGTCATGAAACAAGGTAGTCATAGCTCGTTGATACGTGGTTCCGGCGTTCTTCAAACCGAAGGGCATCACTCGATAACAGAATGTTCCCCAAGGTGTGATGAATGTTGTCTTCTCCATATCCTCGAGTGCCATTTTAATCTGATTATATATGGAAAATCCGTCCATAAACGAGAAGACATTGAATTTAGCTATATTATCTACCAACATATCAATATGTGGTAGAGGAAAATCATCTTTCAGACTAGCTTTATTCGAGTCTCTATAGTCCACACACATTCAGACTTTTCCATCTTTCTTAGGCACGGGCACGATATTGGCCACCCATTGAGGATATGTAGAAGTCACCAGAAACCCCGCATCAATTTGCTTCTGAACTTCTTCTTTGATCTTCACTGCCATATCGGGATGAGTTC
This sequence comes from Lathyrus oleraceus, assembly GCF_024323335.1. Lineage (NCBI taxonomy): Eukaryota > Viridiplantae > Streptophyta > Magnoliopsida > Fabales > Fabaceae > Lathyrus > Lathyrus oleraceus. The sequence goes on along the minus strand of NC_066581.1, from coordinate 51,993,552 downwards.
TTCTGAGCTTCTATTTCACAGGCACACACTCAGGCTTCAGAGGCAGGAAATGTTGTACGATATCCGTATCCAAACCAGGCATGTCTTCATATGACCAGGCGAAGACGTTGACATATTCTCGTAGCAACTCAATCAACCCTTTCTTAACGAACTCTTCAAGGAGTGCCCCAATTTTCACTTCTCGCACACAATCCTCAGATCCCAAGTTGACTGTTTCAAGATTCTCGAGATGCGGCTGAATGATCTTCTCTTCGTGCTCAAGCAGATGGGTAATCTCATCAGGAATCTCTTCAACATCATCTTCTTCGACCTCAAATACAGGGAACTCAAAGTTGGGAGATGGTGTTGGATCATTATGTTCAATGGGTTTGATCAACCTGCATAATGATTTTGGATATAAAAGAGATTTTAGAATTCAAACAAGGAAAATCATTATGCAGATGAAAAGGTTGATTTTATTCTATTTTTTAAGGTTTTATGGGATCACCAATTTCATGCAAAAAGCGAAAAGTGAAAATAATCGGAAAAACAAACATTTAACATGAATTTATTGAATGAAAATATCGTTGTATTTATGAGCCAACAATGTCATCACTCCTCCTTTTGGCATGGGAGAAGGGTTTTCAAACAAAATGAACATTACGTTGACTTATGGACAACTGTTGGAACATCAACAGCGACCCAATTATTGCATACCCCTCCAGGGATGACAAAGTTGCCAAAATCCTCCTCTGCATCCTCTTCCACAATAGCAACAGCTTCCTCATCTTGGACGGCGTGGATGAACCCACCACTCTGAAACAGCCCAAACTGGTTGAAGGTGCCAGAAGAATACCCTATGCCAGCCGGGGATTTATTGTCTTCCATCTTGATCATCTATCCCAAACGAGTAGTTGTGCCATGCTCAATGGCCAACTTCGCATCATTGTAGGACGTAAATGAAGAAGTTCCTTTCTTAGTAGGCTCAGCAATAGATAAAGCTTGGAAATGCGTTCCAACTTCATCCTGAGCATCTATGTAAGAAAAGGAAGACATATGGCTAACCAGGAGAGCCTTCTCCCCCCTACTGTAGCACCTCAAATTTGCACCTATCATCATACATACATTTTCATATTAGGTCATAGCATATCATGGTCCATTGCATAGCATTGCATTGCCTCTTTTGCCTCAAGTGCAAGCCAATCAAGAAATTAGGTCAAACTGATCAGGAGATCAGTCAACCAAGCAAACAAGCACAATTCTCAAGGAGCCAAAGCCTAGGGTTTGTGCAACAAGTTCACATATCTTGGAGGTCCATTTGAAGTATTTTGGTCAAGGGTTGAGGGCTCAGAGGTCAGCAGTTCATACACAGACAGTCAAAAACCCTAAAAAAGTCAACTGTCAGTCAAAGCAGTGGATGGTGGCCATTCTTGTGGAATTTGGGCACCATGATCAATAATCAAGAGTTCATACAACTTGGGACATCATGTGAAGTCAAGTTCTCAAGGAATTAGGGTTTGGAATTCATCAGAAGAGGCTCAGTCAGGCAGAAACCCTAAAAGTCAACTGTTGGTCAACTGTCCATTTAATCAGTGATTTGATGATTGGAATTGGTTTGTGAGAGTTCATTCATGTCCAAATAGTCATCATATATCATACCAAACACCATCATGGAAGAATTTGAAGCCAGATCATAAGTTTCCAGAAATGGAAACTGGGCCTGTAACTGAAACCTGCCATAAATGGAAAGTCTTGATCCTCAAAATTACATCTTGATACAAGCTCCAAATGAATTTTTGCCCAACATGAAAGTTGAAGATCTTGTTCTCCCATTTCCAAAAAGTCCTAGAACTCTCAATTCCCATGTGTGGTTGGCAAGTTATGATCGAATCGATTTCAGAAATTCTTGAACTTCAAAAGGCCATATCTCTCAAACCGTTTGGCCAATTTTGGTGGGGTTTTTTCCTACAAGTCACATTTGATCCCCTCTTTCCAAAAATATAAATTTCATGAGCCAAAATTTCACCAATCAAAATGGCATATTTTGACTTTTCTCATTTAAATGCAAGTTTGACCAATGTTTGACTTTTTGATATAAACATTTTTTTAACATTTGGCCAATTGGAACAGCTCAGAAATATCATTTAGAATGTGTTTGCAAGCTCAAATTATGCAGTACATGTGAAGCCATTACTTGGTTGCTTGAATTGTAAGGAAAGTACAAATTCACCATGCTACCCCATGCTTGCATTTGAACCATGCCTTGGTACCTTCAAACAGAGTTTATACTGATCATTTTCTGTCAGTTTGAGACCTGATCAGCAGCCTAACCAAACAACAAAACAAAGACCATGTTGGCTTGCTTGAAATTGGGAAGAAAGGACCAAAAGTATGCCATGCCTTGTACTCTCACAGCAGAATTTTTCCCCATTTTCTGTCATATTGCCACACAAGAAAAGAGCATAGCTGGTACTGTCACAAAAAAACAGCCACAAACCAACACTTTGTCTCAAAAAAAACTGACTTGGCTGTTTTGGCATTCAAGATTTTCTGTCAAGAACTGTCAAGAGAAAAGGAAAAAGACACAAAACCAAACACTAATTGCAACCACAATCACCTTCACTCATTTTCCAACCTCATCCTTGCTTGCTGGGCATTTTTTCATTGGCTGTCATAACAAAAGAACAAGAACCAAGCCTTGTAACCCTGCCATGAAAAACCAGTAGCAGACCAACCAAAACCCTTGATTACTTGCATTTTTGATTCTTCTGTCCAAATACCCAATGAAGCTGCCTTGATTAAATGTTGCATCACTATTTTCCTGTCATAGAACCAACCTTGCCTTGCCTTGCTAACATGGCATAAAATCTGTCCAAACTTCCAAATCCACCCTGCCTTGCAACACAAACCAACAGAAAACCACATTGTCAAGAACCAGCAAAAAGGGGCTTGCATTCATTCCAAAGGGCAGCCATCAAAGAATAGATTGGCATATGGAAACTCATTCTGCTCACATCCTAAAAATCACACCTTGCTACTTGCATTTTGATCTTTCCTGTCCAAACTCAAGAAGCAAATGACCCTGCTATTGGCATTTCATCTTGGCTGTCAAAAACCCAAAAGTATCAAACATTGCAACATTGATTTCTCTCACTCACTCCAAAAACCTCACTTTGACACCTTTGCTTATATCAGTCCAAACACCAAAGAACCAAGAGGTCCATTCATCAAAATCAAACACATTTTGCAGCAAAAAAAGGTCACTCCTCCTAACTGCATTCATTTGGCCTTGCACTGTGATTTCAAACCTGCTAGCAATACTCAACAGTAGGCATTCCTTTCTCAAAAATAGAAGTGCAGTTCAAAACAAGATAGAAAAATCCTAATATCCTTTCCTGTCATAACAAAACCAGCAAAACCAAGAAGCCTAACTCACCTTGCCATGTTGCATTTCTAAAAACCCTGTCCAAACCTCAAAAGGGACAAAACCTAGCCATTGCCTTTTCACCAACCTTTCATCATGTGGAACCATTAGCATCCATCCAACAGTAGAAGCATGTTCCCCTCATCCTAAAACATGACCTTGTTTGCTTTAGCATTTTAACATTATCTGTCAAACCCTGCAGTAGCAGACCAAAAAAACCCCTCCCACTTGCATTTACCAAAAACAAAAACCAACTTCATTCACTCTCTCAAATCACCTTGCTGCTTTGGCATTCCAAATCTTTTTGTCCAAACACAAAGGAGCCACACCATACCAAAAGCCATTATGCACTCATTCACTCAAAAAATCATACCTTGACTCTTTTTCATTTTTAGTCCAAAAACTCCAAACCCTGCCTTGCCAACCATTTGTTTCATCTCAACTTTTCATCATTGCCAACCAACTAGCCAACATAACACCTTGCACAATAGAACTCCACACACTCAAAAATCTCACTTTGCTTGCCTCTTCCAACAACAATTCAAAACTTCCAAAGAGGAATAGAACTTTGCCTTGCCAAAACAACAGTCACACAACATTTGGAAGTGGTTTTTCACTAGCATTCTCCAACTGGAAGTCACATTTCCAGCACTGTTTCAAGAGAGCATTAGCCATGGTAGAAATTGCTTGAGTCATTCCAAACATCTGCAAGCTAAGCCAATCTCACACTTATCATTGGAAAGCTTAAAGTGTACCTGTTTGGAGTCAAAGTCACTAAATACCAACTGAATCACCACTGTCCCTCCAAACTGGTAAAATTTCGAGCTCCATGATTTTTCAAATTGATACATGCTTAGTGAAGGTCTATCCATGCTGATTGTCATGATGCTTTCACTTTTTGAAATGGTTGCTTATGCATGAAGTTATTTGGAAAACAAGTTTGATGTCAAATTTGTCTTTTGCTCGATTCTTGGCTTGTGTAGTGTTTTAATGAAAAATGATGGTGGATTCATGTTGACCTTGCCATGCTGATCATTTCCATATATTCAATTTTGGTTTTTGGGCAAGTTTGTGAAATCATGATTTTTGAGAGGGATGAACATGAACCCTAATTCCCAATTGTGTTTTTCCAGAATTTTCTGCCCCATTTCTCACGTGCATGGCCTTTTTTCCAACAACCAATAGAAACATTTCAATCCTTGCCCAAAACGACTGTGTTTTGATTAGTGGATTCCAATATTACCAAAATGCCATTCTTTCAATGTTAATTCAATTAATTTCTTCACTTTGATTACCAATCTTCCAAGATTCATAACTTGCCCAATTTTGATCCAAATTCAATGGGATTTTTTGTGTTGTGTTCATCATGATCTCTACTTTTTTGTCATTATTTTTCCAGAATTTTTGGATGAGTGGTTTTTAAATGGCCTTAGGGTTTGTGACATGTGACCAAATTTTGTGCACTTTGCTAAATCAATTGTGGAATGATGAGAATGTATCCAATGGCTCCCAAATTTTTTGTGCTTAAACTAGACACATTCATGGTGATTTTGGTGTAGAGTTTGTGAATTTATCATTTGTGGTTTGTGAGTTATGATTTTTTGAATTAGGGTGTGACAATTTGTGTCACACCATTGATGTCCAACTTCATGATTTTCATTACCATGCTTCCTTACATCCAAATGACCCCAAATTTTGCATGAACCTACTCTTGTATGTCTAGTTTACATGTGAATTTTCTTGGAATTATTTGTGGCATTTCCTAATTGTTTGAGATTTTCTCCCCTGCCTAGTCAAATGTTGACTTTGTGTGACACATGTTCCCATTTCATTTGTGAAATTCTCATACTTTATTAGATGGACATGAAAATTTGCATGAGATAACTAGACATCCTCATCTTTGCCATGGTTTTGATCCCATTCATTTATCATACACCATCTTTGACTTATGATTTTTCTAAGTTGATGCATGTTTAGTTGACTTCTATGAGCATGTTCAAAATTGCTTTGACTTTCTGATTTTCATTGACTGCCTTCCACTTGTCCAAATGGGATGAAATTTGACATGCTTACCATGCTATGTGTTAGGAGTGACCATGATTTATTTGGTGATTTTTGGAAATGTTTTAGTTTGCTTTTGATGCAAGTCTTGCTGTTGACTTCTATGAGCTTCTGTTTGCCATGCTTTGACCTAATCTGTTCATGAAATGATGATGACGATTGATATGGATGTGAACCCAATCGGTTTTGTTTCCTAATTGTTTGAATATGATTTTGGATACTTACCCCTTGCTGTTTGGACTTTCTCATTCATTTTTGACCCTAGGCTTGTCCTAGAGGTCCTGCTACTCACCTTTGAGCTTGTGTTTTCAGGTTGACCATCAGGTGGCCATTGAGACCAATTCATTTGATTGAGCTTGCTTAAATATCATTGTCTAACCTCTTTGTTTTGTAGGTGGCTTGGCTCACATGCCTTAAGCCTTGTGCCTTGCACATCCATGTGCCCCCTAATTGACTGTTGGTGCCTGTTTTTGTTTGTTTTGTTTGAAGTTGCATACTAACATCTGCTTGACTGTTTCAGGTGCTTTAGTTGCTTAGTTCCTTGTGAACTTTTTGCTTTGCTTTGCTTGTATAAGCAATTTGCATTGAGGTATGTCTCTTTGTCTTCATGTAGTCTGGAAGACCTGGCCTGTTACTTGGCCAGGCAACTGTCTGAAGTCCTCCTTAAGAGGCAATGTTTGTGGATGTTTAGCTTTGCCCTTGCATAGAGTCAAAGACCTCAATGAGGCAATTGGTGGAAGGTAGGGGTATGCAATCTATCCCCCACTATTCAGTGTGTCATCTGCTTTGCTCACACCACTGTGTTGATGCATTTCAGATACAAACCCAAGATCTTGTACAATTGTACAGTTGAGTCAGTTTTAAATGTGTAGAAGGGTTCCCACTTTCTGAACCCACACATTCTTGTCTTGAGCTCTCCCAGGCCAGGGATAAGAGCTGTGAAGTCTTATCTTCACTCACCTTTCATCTGCTTCACCTTAGCCCCTCAATGGCAAGGTTAAGAGCACATTCACCCCATTCCAGAGGTTTGTTTGTTGAGGTTGATATGACCCCTTGACTAAAACCTAACCCTTGTTTGAGCCACTTGTTTGTGTATAGCGTGTGCTATCTGTGCTTGTAGGATTGTTTGACTTGCTTCCTGTGCAAGATAGGATTGTTTGACTTGCTTCCTGTGCAAGTTAGGATTAGTTTAGACTTGCTTCCTGTGCAAGTTAGGTTTTGCTTGGCTTGCTTCCTGTGCAAGTTAAGTGTGTGTGGCCTGCTTCCTGTGTGAGCCATGCTTAGGATAGGTTGGCCCTTGGGCCAGTTAGCTAGAAACCTTAACTTAGGGTTGATTTGCATGATAACATCTAGGCTCGAGTCGTAGTCTCCCTAGTTGTGTCTCCCTCTGTTATCTGGTTAGGCTAGTCCTTTATCCCTGCGTAGGGGAACTACATCGCCCTGATCTTCATACCAGATGAAGTATGTAGGCAGGAGATTGAGCTGATCTCTCCGGGCGCCCTTTCTTTCTTTTGTGTGTGTTGTCTGACCTATGTTAGGCTCGAGTCCCTGACTCCTTAGCATGTGCTGTCTGTCTGTTTGTGTGTGTGTGTGCTTAACAGTTGTAGGCTGAGTCCCCGACTCCCTATCAACCTGTTGTGTTGTTGTGTGCTTGGAAGCCGATGTAAGTCCATCGAGTGGCATTTGGGTTCCAGTGTGCGTGTGTTTGGTTCGGATGCTGATGTAAGTCCAATGATTGGCAGTCGGGCTCCACGTTTGCCTGTGTGTGTCTTGTTTGTTTGTGTGCGTGTCGAGCCGAGCTACGAATGCTCTGATTCTTCTCTCGTCCGAGAAGATACGTATGCATAGGATGCGACATCCTAGCGAGCATGTGTTGTTTCCCCAGTCCGAACTACTTCGACTCTGATGTCTATGCCTGATAGACTAAGTAGGCCCAGGATGTGACATCCTTCCGAGTCAGTCTCAGTCAGTTTCTTTTGTCTCTTTTCAGCCAGTGTGTGTGAGTGTGAGCAGTGTTTAGCAACCAATTTATCCTTCCTTTTGTGCGTGGATCCCGTAGAGTACTACGGATGCGTAGGGGTGCTAATACCTTCCCTTCGCATAACCGACTCCCGAACCCATTCTCTTTGGTCGCGAGACCATGTTCTTTCCTAGGTTTACTCTGAGCGTTTCCTTTCCCTCTTTTGGGATAAATAACGCACGGTGGCGGCTCTGTTGTTCTTTCTTTCCCGCCGGTTTTTCGCGTGATGCGACAGCTGGCGACTCTGCTGGGGACGTAGAGAAGTTGACCTATGCTGGTCCATCTTCCCTGAGCGAGTCTCTCCTAGCGCTCTCTAGGTTAGGGTTTTGGTTGCTTTGTGCTGTTTTATTGCATTCTTTGTATATATTTGCATTTACTGTTTGCATTTATTATTTGCATTAATGTTTGCATTCATTCATATTCATCTGTTCATCTGGCTGTGTTTCTCTGTTTGGGGTGGGAGTTACTCGAGGTAAAAGGCCCAATACCCAGGCTATGAGTGAAATCTAGGAAACCTAGGAATAGAGTGATTCGTGGGAAGCGGGTGGTATGGCGCCACTTAGCGGAACATTGATATCACGAGCAGTTCAGACCCTGGTGGGATATTATCGGTGCATACATCGGGTGTGCACAGGATGATATTCTGCGAAAGGTTATTTATGCTGTGTTTCTCTCGACCTTACCCTGGCCTAGATGACACCCGTGAGTGGGGGGATTGATCATTTTAACAGGTACAGTTGGTGACTCTCGGTACAGATGGTGACTGTGAATTATGGACATTTATTTCTGGGACGCCGGAGTTCTGTCCGTGGTTTATCAGCGGGTTCCGTTTATTTCGGATCCCCGGGTTGAATTTGAAAGTACCTGTTCAGAGGAGCTGGCTGTCATCCGTTCAATGGATGTTCCTGTGATGATAGTGATGTAATCTCCAGTTTCGTTTATTTCGGAACTCCACAAGTCGGATTTATGGTGACTCGGTTCTCCAGATTTGGGTTCAGATGCCAGTTGATCAGATTGACTTTGGGTTTCAGATGTTTGTGATCAGAGTTCAAGCCGAAGCATTGACCCTGTGCCTCGAGACGCACAGCTTGACCAGTCATGTTCGCATCATTTGCATCATAGCATGTTTATTTTCCAAAAAATAGTAATGCATGAAAAAGAAAAGTTAACTTGCATATGCATATCCTTTATCAGGATCATTCATGACAAAATAGTACCCATATCATGCATATCATGCACATAGCATCCTTGCATTACAGACATGTTTGGAGAGACTTCTCACTTCGGTTCTTGACTGAGAGAGGATTGCTGACCGCCGACCGCATCGTTACTCAACCAGACTCAATCAACAGAGGAGTATGGACCAGGTTCAAGCTGAGAGCTGAGATGAGGGCGAACATGGCCCAGTTCATGACAATGATGCAAGGAGTTGCTCAGGGGCAAGAGGAGCTGCGTGCCTTAGCCCAGAGACTGGAAGCCATGATTCCACCAGTCCACCGTGCTTCACCAGTGGGTGTACCCGTTCATGAGAATGCTGCTGTCACTATTCTCGTCAATGATTATGCCGTGGGTGATGAATTGAGGGGGATCAGAATCAGTGAACAGCCTCTTGCTGCAGAGACTATTGACGTCAGAACAACCCGTGCTCCGGTTCGCCATCCTGGCTCTTCAAGTTCTTCCGGTTCTAAGAAGACATACTCTGGGGCACCCAAAAGGGGAGAGATTGAAACAAATGCTGTGCACCGGCGGAGGAGTGTGAACGGAGGACAGTATCATCAGGCTGTTGGTGTGACTATTCCAACCTCGACAACAGTAGAGAAGGTCAACTCAGCAATATCGGCATCAACAACATCGTCCTCAGCAGCAGGCTTCCCAGCCTCACAATGGTAATCAAGCCAGTACGAGTAATGAGAGGAAGAAGATCATTTTGGTCCAATCCCCATGTCCTACGCCGAGCTCTGTCCCTCGTTGATAGAGCGGAACTTGATTACTCCCAGAGACCCGCCGCCCATACCCGTCAACCCTCGGTGGTGGTATAGGCCTGAACAACATTGTGTGTATCACTCGGGTGCTCCTGGTCATGATGTGGACAGTTGTTTCCAGCTGAAGATGAAGGTTCAAGACCTTGTGAGGTCAGGTATTCTGATTTTGGAAGACTTAGGTCCCAATGCTAATCAAGCTTGAAGATAACAAGTCCCGGGCTGGCGCCGACTTTTTCTTCAGAAGAGTTGTTCAGAGAGCAGAAGCTGCTAATGCAAGAAATACTGACAGTTGTCATCCCTGGTGGGATCTATCACAATTGGGTCACTGTGGGCGTTCCTACAGTTGTTCATAAGTCCTTGTAATAATCACTTTGTTTAAAAACCCTTCTCCCATGCCAAAAGGAGAAGTGATGACATTGTTGGCGACATTTTGTGCAATGATATTTTCATTCAAATAATTCATGTTAAAACATTTGTTTTTCCATTTGTTTTCCCTTTTCGCTTTTTGCATGAAATTGGTGATCACAAAAAAACCTTTAAAAACAAGAATAAAAGCAATCTTTTCATCTGCATAACGATTGTCTTGTTTGATTTTCAAAGAGCTTTTCATCTCTAAATCATTATGCAGGTTGTTTCTCAAACCCATTGAACATAGTGATCGGACGTCATCTCCCAATTTTGAATTCCCTGTATTCGAAGTGGACGAAGATGATGTTGAAGGGATTCCTGACGAGATTTCCCGACTTCTTGAGCAAGAAAAGAAGATCACTCAGCTGCATCTCGAGAATCAGCAGAACAGCCAACTGGGGCATTATCAAAAAAAAAAAAAAAAAAGAGAAAAAAGAGAAAGAGGAGGGTGCAAAATCAAAAAAAAAGAAATCAAAAGAAAGAAAAAGAAAGGAAAGAAATAAAAGAAAATAGCACCCTCAAAGTCCCAAGTTGGCTGATGCTGAATTCGATCAAAAAGAAGAGATCAACTGCCATGTGTCATGGTCAGTCATATCAGCAGAGAGTGAAAAAGCATTCGACCAGAAGATCAAGCCTCGTGTGTTCCGAGGGATCCTGTGCTCAAGAAAGTCTTGTCTTTTGTACCCGATTCCAGGGGCAGGTGAACCCCCAAGCTATGAATGTCCATATGTTGTCAAGAGAGCCTTTTCAGGCAGTGCTTTAACACTTACTACAATGGATGAAGAAGTTCACTCGTCCTGTGAATTCCGATGCAGTCAAGAAATACTTCGCCTAAAAAAAAAAAAAAGCAAAACAGCTCGCTAAGTTGAACACCCCAAAGGGCGACTTAGGCAAAAAGGAGCGTCTCGGTGGATTGAAAACCCGAAAGGGCGATCCAGGCAAAAGTTAGAGACATTGAAAAAAGAATTTGCATCCCGCTAGATTGAGCACCTCACACTGGGGCAATCTAGGCAAAAATTAGGGATTTGGCAAGTAACTGCATCTCGACAAGACTGTGCTGTACATCTGTCATCCGTCAGGAATTCTCGATTCGTCGTCGACTGAAGCTTTGAATACATCGAAAATTCAGAATGGTAGAGGAAAGGTCATTACGTTCAATGTAGCCCTCTCCAATATATATCACCGATTTCAAACTTGTACAGATCTATGGAGTCTCGCCCTTTGCAGACTACCATTCCATTACATCTATTTGAGCTTTTATCCCATTATTTGCACTCTTATTTGTTTCGACTCAACAAATGTTTTGCATGTTTTAATTGATAAAGTATCATTGTTTTCAAAATAAACAAAATTTTCAAAAAAATTGTTCTTAAACAAAGTGAACATTCACGATGATGGAAGGATACTTAGGAGATCCGCAGTGCTCTCCCGAGGGTGGTATGATTACCAACAGGTAAGACAATTGTTCGTATCTCGAGCATGACTGTATCTTTTTTCCTGCAGAACATTTTCATGGTTTCTCCTCAACGAGGTTGCTCAGTGCAGTGTTGGTTGAAGTTGTTTATCTTCATGTTCCCGGCAGTACAGATTCTTCCTCCAAATCCCTGTTAGCTCTATTGTGGGGCATCCCCAGTAGAGTGCTGTTTGAGCCCTATCGTGGGGCATCCCCAGCAAGTTTGCTGTTTCGGACATTATTGTGGGGCAGCCCCCCTAGCAGAGTGTTTACTGAAGACTTCAACTTTCGCCTCTCCAGCAGAGCAGTCTTCCTCTCTCCCCCAACATGGGTGTTTTTCTTTGAAGATTCAGTATCTGGTGGATCGACATCCCCGTAATCCGACATTCCCTCAGATAGATCCCCGAGTGGAGCGGGTCTCATGAAATACGTCTCCAGCAGTGATTCTCCTACATATGGATTGGTTGGGTCGTCCCTAGTGAAGTAACATTTATTTCTCCAGCAGAATTCATCCTACCAGTGGATTGGGCGAGTTTCCGTAGCAGACCGATATCTGCATCCCCAGCTGAGTTGATTCTGCCCATGGATCGCGTGGGTTATCCCTAGCGAAGTAACAGACGTTCTCCAAAGCAGGGTTTATCCTATCTGAAGATTGGTTGAGTCTTCCTCCCAGTGAAGTCGATTTACCATTCCCCAGCACAGTTCCTGGAGTTCCCCGGTGTTGTCTCTGAAGGAAACGTGTGTTTATGCATTCAGCATTTAGATAAGCATAGCATATTGCATCATTAGTGCATAGCATTTCCATGATCATGGGGCATTGTGTAAAACAAGGAAAAACTCATGCATCAACATAGCAAGCATATCCATTAGCCCTGGGCCGTGGTGACCAGCCGAGGTTGGGTTGTTGGAAAGAGTTTAGCATCGCGCCATTGGATCGGCTTCAGGATTGGGTTCATCAGCATGGTTGAGAGGTTGGTGTTTTCCTAACAAGTGATTCCTCAGTCGAGCGGGTATCCCCAGCAGTGTTACTCCCCAATTGTTAGCGTCTTGCCAGCTTGGGTCTTTTTCCTTAAGCAGATATGGGTGTGTCTGATCTCTCCATGTAGAGTCTACCCCTTAAGCAGAAAGTGTCAATCTTTTCCTGCCATTTCCCCACTGAGATACATCCTCGTGGATGACGGTTGCTTCCGTTCCCTCCCTAATGGGATGGGTTTTCCCTATTGAGTTCTTTCCTCATTAGGATGAGTCTTGATTCAGTCTGCCTTTTGGATCGATCCTAAATTGGCTTCTTGTTGATTATCTCTTGTGTTGCCCTGGGGCATAAATGAATAGTCGCTCACTAACCGGCACTCATTCATTTCATCCTCAGCGGAATTTGTGGCCTCTACCTACAACCCGGTAGTTGCAAGTCCTATCTTTGTGGTTTTCTACCTACTAGCTGGTAGTTGTAAAATCCCACTTTCATCCCCTTGGTGGAGTTAACCCCTTGTGCTCATCCCGATAATGACTGGTTACTTTTCCATTGGCCTCTACCTACGAACCGGTAGCTGTAAGTCCTATCTTTGTGGTTTTCTACCCACTAGCTGGTAGTTGTAAAATCCCACGTTCTCCCCTTGTTGGAGTTAACCCTTTGTGCTCATCCTATCGATGACTGGTTACTTTTCCGTGGTTTTCTGCCTACTAACCGGTAGATGTAACCCCCTCTTTGCAGTTGTCAGTATCCGGTTTGTGATATTGACATTCTTTCCCCTCTGGATACTCGCCTTGATCAAGCAGTATTGTCCCATTGGGTCTTCCCCTTCTTTTGGATACTTGCTCGGGTAAGCAGCTTTATCCTCTTTTGATTGGTCATCTTTTGCATACCTAGTCTGGTACCCAGATGCCTTCCTTTTCGGTCGATTATTCATTTAACAACCTACAACCCGGTTATGGATAATCTTCCATGCAAGTGTATTATCTACGTTTTGATGGCTATAGATAATATGTCTTATGTTTTCCCGGTATTCAGACCGAAGGAGTTTCCGACGATCAGGTCGATGTACTCATGGCACAAGGCCAATTTCCCGGTATTCAGACCGAAGGAGTTTCCGACGATCAGGTCGATGTACTCATGGCACAAGGCCAATTTTCCGGTATTCAGACCGAAGGAGTTTCCGACGATAAGGTCGATGTACTCATGGCACAAGGCCAATTTTCCGGTATTCAGACCGAAGGAGTTTCCGACGATCAGGTCGATGTACTCATGGCACAAGGCCAATTTTCCGGTATTCAGACCGAAGGAGTTTCCGACGATCAGGTCGATGTACTCATGGCACAAGGCCAATTTTCCGGTATTCAGACCGAAGGAGTTTCCGACGATCAGGTCGATGTACTCATGGCACAAGGCCAATTTTCCGGTATTCAGACCGAAGGAGTTTCCGACGATCAGGTCGATGTACTCATGGCACAAGGCCAATTTTCCGGTATTCAGACCGAAGGAGTTTCCGACGATCAGGTCGATGTACTCATGGCACAAGGCCAATTTTCCGGTATTCAGACCGAAGGAGTTTCCGACGATCAGGTCGATGTACTCATGGCACAAGGCCAATTTTCCGGTATTCAGACCGAAGGAGTTTCCGACGATCAGGTCGATGTACTCATGGCACAAGGCCAATTTTCCGGTATTCAGACCGAAGAAGTATTCTCCTCTCCGTTGGTGTCGATAAACGTCGAGTTTTTCCCGATCATCCGTTGATGATTTGGTTGTGTCCTCCTTCCCAAGTGAAGTATTCTCCTCTCCGTTGGTGTCGATAAACGCCGAGTTTTTCCCGATCATCCGTTGATGATTTGGTTGTGTCCTCCTTCCCAAGTGAAGTATTCTCCTCTCCGTTGGTGTCGATAAACGTCGAGTTTTTCCCGATCATCTGTTGATGATTTGGTTGTATCCTCCTTCCCAAGTGAAGTATTCTCCTCTCCGTTGGTGTCGATAAACGTCGAGTTTTTCCCAATCATCCGTTGATGATTTGGTTGTGTTCACTCTCCCCAGTAGAGTTTTCTCCTCTCCGTTGGTGTCGATAAACGTCGAGTTTTTCCCAATCATCCGTTGATGATTTGGTTGTGTTCACTCTCCCCAGTAGAGTTTTCTCCTCTCCGTTGGTGTCGATAAACGTCGAGTTTTTCCCGATCATCCGTTGATGATTTGTTTGTGTCCTTCTTCCCTAGTGAAGTGTTCCTCCTCTCCGTTGGTGTCGATAAACGTCGAGTTTTTCCTATTCGTCCTATGACGTCTAGTTGTACCTATCCCCATGTGGATTTACCTCTCCGTTGGTCTTGGTAAACGTTGAGTTTTTCCTATTTCGTCCGTTGACGTATGGTTGTATCCCTTCCGGTCATTCAATAACGTCTGGTTACCTCTCCGTTGGTCCCGATAAACGTCGAGTTTTTCCTAGTTGTCCGTTGGCATCTAGTTGTGATTTCTATTCCCATTCATCGTCGTTGCGATGTCTGGATGTGGCCGTACCCTTTGAGAACAAAACCAAAAAATATATACCCAGTAATAAATATCAAATCCCAGTGGACGTTTCCATTGGTGGATCCCTGTATTGTGCAAATTCTACGGTTCTTGGTATTCAATCCCTGTTTACCCTGAAAGTCTGACAGCCGTTGCTCTCATCCATTCGGGTTCCCAGCTGATTGAATAGGGGCAGCTGTAGCACCTCAAATTTGCACCTATCATCATACATACATTTTCATATTAGGTCATAGCATATCATGGTCCATTGCATAGCATTGCATTGCCTCTTTTGCCTCAAGTGCAAGCCAATCAAGAAATTAGGTCAAACTGATCAGGAGATCAGTCAACCAAGTAAACAAGCACAATTCTCAAGGAGCCAAAGCCTAGGGTTTGTGCAACAAGTTCACATAGCTTGGAGGTCCATTTGAAGTATTTTGGTCAAGGGTTGAGGGCTCAGAGGTCAGCAGTTCATACACAGACAGTCAAAAACCCTAAAAAAGTCAACTGTCAGTCAAAGCAGTGGATGGTGGCCATTCTTGTGGAATTTGGGCACCATGATCAATAATCAAGAGTTCATACAACTTGGGACATCATGTGAAGTCAAGTTCTCAAGGAATTAGGGTTTGGAATTCATCAGAAGAGGCTCAGTCAGGCAGAAACCCTAAAAGTCAACTGTTGGTCAACTGTCCATTTAATCAGTGATTTGATGATTGGAATTGGTTTGTGAGAGTTCATTCATGTCCAAATAGTCATCATATATCATACCAAACACCATCATGGAAGAATTTGAAGCCAGATCATAAGTTTCCAGAAATGGAAACTGGGCCTGTAACTGAAACCTGCCATAAATGGAAAGTCTTGATCCTCAAAATTACATCTTGATACAAGCTCCAAATGAATTTTTGCCCAACATGAAAGTTGAAGATCTTGTTCTCCCATTTCCAAAAAGTCCTAGAACTCTCAATTCCCATGTGTGGTTGGCAAGTTATGATCGAATCGATTTCAGAAATTCTTGAACTTCAAAAGGCCATATCTCTCAAACCGTTTGGCCAATTTTGGTTGGGTTTTTTCCTACAAGTCACATTTGATCCCCTCTTTCCAAAAATATAAATTTCATGAGCCAAAACTTCACCAATCAAAATGGCATATTTTGACTTTTCTCATTTAAATGCAAGTTTGACCAATGTTTGACTTTTTGATATAAACATTTTTTTAACATTTGGCCAATTGGAACAGCTCAGAAATATCATTTAGAATGTGTTTGCAAGCTCAAATTATGCAGTACATGTGAAGCCATTACTTGGTTGCTTGAATTGTAAGGAAAGTACAAATTCACCATGCTACCCCATGCTTGCATTTGAACCATGCCTTGGTACCTTCAAACAGAGTTTATACTGATCATTTTCTGTCAGTTTGAGACCTGATCAGCAGCCTAACCAAACAGCAAAACAAAGACCATGTTGGCTTGCTTGAAATTGGGAAGAAAGGACCAAAAGTATGCCATGCCTTGTACTCTCACAGCAGAATTTTTCCCCATTTTCTGTCATATTGCCACACAAGAAAAGAGCATAGCTGGTACTGTCACAAAAAAACAGCCACAAACCAACACACTGTCTCAAAAAAAACTGACTTGGCTGTTTTGGCATTCAAGATTTTCTGTCAAGAACTGTCAAGAGAAAAGGAAAAAGACACAAAACCAAACACTAATTGCAACCACAATCACCTTCACTCATTTTCCAACCTCATCCTTGCTTGCTGGGCATTTTTTCATTGGCTGTCATAACAAAAGAACAAGAACCAAGCCTTGTAACCCTGCCATGAAAAACCAGTAGCAGACCAACCAAAACCCTTGATTACTTGCATTTTTGATTCTTCTGTCCAAATACCCAATGAAGCTGCCTTGATTAAATGTTGCATCACTATTTTCCTGTCATAGAACCAACCTTGCCTTGCTAACATGGCATAAAATCTGTCCAAACTTCCAAATCCACCCTGCCTTGCAACACAAACCAACAGAAAACCACACTGTCAAGAACCAGCAAAAAGGGGCTTGCATTCATTCCAAAGGGCAGCCATCAAAGAATAGATTGGCATATGGAAACTCATTCTGCTCACATCCTAAAAATCACACCTTGCTACTTGCATTTTGATCTTTCCTGTCCAAACTCAAGAAGCAAATGACCCTGCTATTGGCATTTCATCTTGGCTGTCAAAAACCCAAAAGTATCAAACATTGCAACATTGATTTCTCTCACTCACTCCAAAAACCTCACTTTGACACCTTTGCTTATATCAGTCCAAACACCAAAGAACCAAGAGGTCCATTCATCAAAATCAAACACATTTTGCAGCAAAAAAGGTCACTCCTCCTAACTGCATTCATTTGGCCTTGCACTGTGATTTTAAACCTGCTAGCAATACTCAACAGTAGGCATTCCTTTCTCAAAAATAGAAGTGCAGTTCAAAACAAGATAGAAAAATCCTAATATCCTTTCCTGTCATAACAAAACCAGCAAAACCAAGAAGCCTAACTCACCTTGCCATGTTGCATTTCTAAAAACCCTGTCCAAACCTCAAAAGGGACAAAACCTAGCCATTGCCTTTTCACCAACCTTTCATCATGTGGAACCATTAGCATCCATCCAACAGTAGAAGCATGTTCCCCTCATCCTAAAACATGACCTTGTTTGCTTTAGCATTTTAACATTATCTGTCAAACCCTGCAGTAGCAGACCAACAAAAACCCCTCCCACTTGCATTTACCAAAAACAAAAACCAACTTCATTCACTCTCTCAAATCACCTTGCTGCTTTGGCATTCCAAATCTTTTTGTCCAAACACAAAGGAGCCACACCATACCAAAAGCCATTATGCACTCATTCACTCAAAAAATCATACCTTGACTCTTTTTCATTTTTAGTCCAAAAACTCCAAACCCTGCCTTGCCAACCATTTGTTTCATCTCAACTTTTCATCATTGCCAACCAACTAGCCAACATAACACCTTGCACAATAGAACTCCACACACTCAAAAATCTCACTTTGCTTGCCTCTTCCAACAACAATTCAAAACTTCCAAAGAGGAATAGAACTTTGCCTTGCCAAAACAACAGTCACACAACATTTGGAAGTGGTTTTTCACTAGCATTCTCCAACTGGAAGTCACATTTCCAGCACTGTTTCAAGAGAGCATTAGCCATGGTAGAAATTGCTTGAGTCATTCCAAACATCTGCAAGCTAAGCCAATCTCACACTCATCATTGGAAAGCTTAAAGTGTACCTGTTTGGAGTCAAAGTCACTAAATACCAACTGAATCACCACTGTCCCTCCAAACTGGTAAAATTTCGAGCTCCATGATTTTTCAAATTGATACATGCTTAGTGAAGGTCTATCCATGCTGATTGTCATGATGCTTTCACTTTTTGAAATGGTTGCTTATGCATGAAGTTATTTGGAAAACAAGTTTGATGTCAAATTTGTCTTTTGCTCGATTCTTGGCTTGTGTAGTGTTTTAATGAAAAATGATGGTGGATTCATGTTGACCTTGCCATGCTGATCATTTCCATATATTCAATTTTGGTTTTTGGGCAAGTTTGTGAAATCATGATTTTTGAGAGGGATGAACATGAACCCTAATTCCCAATTGTGTTTTTCCAGAATTTTCTGCCCCATTTCTCACGTGCATGGCCTTTTTTCCAACAACCAATAGAAACATTTCAATCCTTGCCCAAAACGACTGTGTTTTGATTAGTGGATTCCAATATTACCAAAATGCCATTCTTTCAATGTTAATTCAATAATTTCTTCACTTTGATTACCAATCTTCCAAGATTCATAACTTGCCCAATTTTGATCCAAATTCAATGGGATTTTTTGTGTTGTGTTCATCATGATCTCTACTTTTTTGTCATTATTTTTCCAGAATTTTTGGATGAGTGGTTTTTAAATGGCCTTAGGGTTTGTGACATGTGACCAAATTTTGTGCACTTTGCTAAATCAATTGTGGAATGATGAGAATGTATCCAATGGCTCCCAAATTTTTTGTGCTTAAACTAGACACATTCATGGTGATTTTGGTGTAGAGTTTGTGAATTTATCATTTGTGGTTTGTGAGTTATGATTTTTTGAATTAGGGTGTGACAATTTGTGTCACACCATTGATGTCCAACTTCATGATTTTCATTACCATGCTTCCTTACATCCAAATGACCCCAAATTTTGCATGAACCTACTCTTGTATGTCTAGTTTACATGTGAATTTTCTTGGAATTATTTGTGGCATTTCCTAATTGTTTGAGATTTTCTCCCCTGCCTAGTCAAATGTTGACTTTGTGTGACACATGTTCCCATTTCATTTGTGAAATTCTCATACTTTATTAGATGGACATGAAAATTTGCATGAGATAACTAGACATCCTCATCTTTGCCATGGTTTTGATCCCATTCATTTATCATACACCATCTTTGACTTATGATTTTTCTAAGTTGATGCATGTTTAGTTGACTTCTATGAGCATGTTCAAAATTGCTTTGACTTTCTGATTTTCATTGACTGCCTTCCACTTGTCCAAATGGGATGAAATTTGACATGCTTACCATGCTATGTGTTAGGAGTGACCATGATTTATTTGGTGATTTTTGGAAATGTTTTAGTTTGCTTTTGATGCAAGTCTTGCTGTTGACTTCTATGAGCTTCTGTTTGCCATGCTTTGACCTAATCTGTTCATGAAATGATGATGACGATTGATATGGATGTGAACCCAATCGGTTTTGTTTCCTAATTGTTTGAATATGATTTTGGATACTTACCCCTTGCTGTTTGGACTTTCTCATTCATTTTTGACCCTAGGCTTGTCCTAGAGGTCCTGCTACTCACCTTTGAGCTTGTGTTTTCAGGTTGACCATCAGGTGGCCATTGAGACCAATTCATTTGATTGAGCTTGCTTAAATATCATTGTCTAACCTCTTTGTTTTGTAGGTGGCTTGGCTCACATGCCTTAAGCCTTGTGCCTTGCACATCCATGTGCCCCCTAATTGACTGTTGGTGCCTGTTTTTGTTTGTTTTGTTTGAAGTTGCATACTAACATCTGCTTGACTGTTTCAGGTGCTTTAGTTGCTTAGTTCCTTGTGAACTTTTTGCTTTGCTTTGCTTGTATAAGCAATTTGCATTGAGGTATGTCTCTTTGTCTTCATGTAGTCTGGAAGACCTGGCCTGTTACTTGGCCAGGCAACTGTCTGAAGTCCTCCTTAAGAGGCAATGTTTGTGGATGTTTAGCTTTGCCCTTGCATAGAGTCAAAGACCTCAATGAGGCAATTGGTGGAAGGTAGGGATATGCAATCTATCCCCCACTATTCAGTGTGTCATCTGCTTTGCTCACACCACTGTGTTGATGCATTTCAGATACAAACCCAAGATCTTGTACAATTGTACAGTTGAGTCAGTTTTAAATGTGTAGAAGGGTTCCCACTTTCTGAACCCACACATTCTTGTCTTGAGCTCTCCCAGGCCAGGGATAAGAGCTGTGAAGTCTTATCTTCACTCACCTTTCATCTGCTTCACCTTAGCCCCTCAATGGCAAGGTTAAGAGCACATTCACCCCATTCCAGAGGTTTGTTTGTTGAGGTTGATATGACCCCTTGACTAAAACCTAACCCTTGTTTGAGCCACTTGTTTGTGTATAGCGTGTGCTATCTGTGCTTGTAGGATTGTTTGACTTGCTTCCTGTGCAAGATAGGATTGTTTGACTTGCTTCCTGTGCAAGTTAGGATTAGTTTAGACTTGCTTCCTGTGCAAGTTAGGTTTTGCTTGGCTTGCTTCCTGTGCAAGTTAAGTGTGTGTGGCCTGCTTCCTGTGTGAGCCATGCTTAGGATAGGTTGGCCCTTGGGCCAGTTAGCTAGAAACCTTAACTTAGGGTTGATTTGCATGATAACATCTAGGCTCGAGTCGTAGTCTCCCTAGTTGTGTCTCCCTCTGTTATCTGGTTAGGCTAGTCCTTTATCCCTGCGTAGGGGAACTACATCGCCCTGATCTTCATACCAGATGAAGTATGTAGGCAGGAGATTGAGCTGATCTCTCCGGGCGCCCTTTCTTTTCTTTTGTGTGTGTTGTCTGACCTATGTTAGGCTCGAGTCCCTGACTCCTTAGCATGTGCTGTCTGTCTGTTTGTGTGTGTGTGCTTAACAGTTGTAGGCTGAGTCCCCGACTCCCTATCAACCTGTTGTGTTGTTGTGTGCTTGGAAGCCGATGTAAGTCCATCGAGTGGCATTTGGGTTCCAGTGTGCGTGTGTTTGGTTCGGATGCTGATGTAAGTCCAATGATTGGCAGTCGGGCTCCACGTTTGCCTGTGTGTGTCTTGTTTGTTTGTGTGCGTGTCAGCCGAGCTACGAATGCTCTGATTCTTCTCTCGTCCGAGAAGATACGTATGCATAGGATGCGACATCCTAGCGAGCATGTGTTGTTTCCCCAGTCCGAACTACTTCGACTCTGATGTCTATGCCTGATAGACTAAGTAGGCCCAGGATGTGACATCCTGCCGAGTCAGTCTCAGTCAGTTTCTTTTGTCTCTTTTCAGCCAGTGTGTGTGAGTGTGAGCAGTGTTTAGCAACCAATTTATCCTTCCTTTTGTGCGTGGATCCCGTAGAGTACTACGGATGCGTAGGGGTGCTAATACCTTCCCTTCGCATAACCGACTCCCGAACCCATTCTCTTTGGTCGCGAGACCATGTTCTTTCCTAGGTTTACTCTGAGCGTTTCCTTTCCCTCTTTTGGGATAAATAACGCACGGTGGCGGCTCTGTTGTTCTTTCTTTCCCGCCGGTTTTTCGCGTGATGCGACACCTACCACCACCAGCTTTTTGTTCTTAACAAATTTCAGTTTCTGGTGTAGGGTGGATGTCACGGCGCCTGCCTCGTGAATCCATGGTTTGCCCAACAGACAACTATATGATGGGTGAATATCCATGACTTGAAAAGTGATCTGGAAATCACTTGGTCCAATCTTGATTGGGAGTTCAACCTCTCCAATCACAGTGTTGTGGGACCCATCAAAAGCTTTAACCACCACTCCAATCTGCCTCATGGAAGGCCCCTGGTATGACAATTTGGCCAGAGTGGATTTCGGCAACACATTCAATGATGATCCAGTGTCTACTAGCACATTAGACATGGTGTCATCCTTACAGCTCATAGATATGTGAAGTGCCAAATTGTGGTCTCTTCCCTCTTCAGGGAGATCAACATTACAAAAACTCATATTGTTACAAGCGGTAATGTTTGCAACAATACTATCAAATTGTTCTATTGTGACGTCTTGGTCTACATACGCCACATCCAACACCTTCTGCAGAGCTTGACGGCGTGGTTCTGAGTTCTTAAGCAAAGATAGCACAGAGATCTTTGATGGCGTCTGTAGAAGCTGATCTACAACGTTGTATTCACTCCTCTTGATGAGCCTCAGCATCTCATCACACTCTTCTTTCATGGTGCCACTCTGGCCAGCAGAGACAGGAGTTCTTACAACAGAGGCGGGTTTATTGGCAACAAGTGCCGGATTCAAAACAATAACAACATTCCCAACTGGACGCACAACATAATCAGAATTATCAGCCCTTCTAGCGTCAGTCTGGGGCTTTGGCGGAGCCGAGAAAACACGACCGCTACGGGTCAGGCCGCTGACATCGGCAATATTAACAACAGAAGTAGAGGGCAGAGGCACCTCCTTCCCATCCTCAAATTCAACAACATTGTAGCGATAGGGGACAGCTTTATCAGAAGAGTATGGCACAGGGCCAGCTGGTTTAATTATCAACGAGGGAGAAGCCTTCTGCTTGCTGCCATCGTACCTGATGACAACAGGCTCTGGGATCCGAAATATCGGAGCTATCACATTAACTTCATCATCAACATTGTGATTTTGAATTATTCCAATTACACCTTCATCCAACATTTCTTGGATGTCTTTGCGAACTTGGCGACATCCCCTTTGATTGACAGTGCAAACACGGCATCTGTCATGGTCATGCTCATAGTGATTGTAATCACACAACAATATGTGCATCTGGACCAACGATTGTCGAATATGGTTGACATATTTGACTTTATATTTACCAAGGCAGCCGTGGACCATGTTGATAGAGGATTTCCCATGCTCGGGCAATGGGTTCTTCTTCACATTAGGACCTACGTCCTCGAAAAACAAGATACCACTCTTCACAAGGTCTTAAACCTTGGTCTTCAGAGGGTAACCGTTCTCCACATCATGTCCGGAAGCACCGGAATGATAAACACAATGTAGCTCGGGCTTATACCACCACTAAGGGTTAGTAGGTATAGCCGGTGGGTCTTGTGGAGTAGTCAGCTTCCTCTCTATCAAAGAGGGATACAACTCTGCATAGGTCATATGAATAGGATCAAAGGTGACCCTCTTCCTCTCATAGCTTGTACTAGTATGATTGTTGTTTCAAGGCTGGTAGGCCTGCTGTTGAGGATGGTGCTGTTGTTGTTGATATTGTTGATGTTGCTGGTTATTGTTGTGCTGATAGTGCTGATTTTCTCTGAAAACAGGTGCTATGTGAGCCACCTGATGCTGATTACCGGCCGGACGCACGGTCTTCCTCCTTACTAAGGATCTTTTGGGTTTAGCATGGGAGGTCACAGCATGTGCCTCACCATCTTTCTTCTTTCCAAACGCCCCATATCATTTGGTAGAAGAGTCTTCTTCTCTGGTCAGGCGCCCTTCCCTGACTCCTTCCTCCAGACGCATCCCCATGTTCACCATCTTGGTGAAATCAGAAGGAGTGCTAGCAATCATCCTCTCATAATAAAATGAGCTCAAGGTCTTTAGGAAGATCTTGGTCATTTCTTTCTCCTCCAGCAGGGGCACAATCTGTGCTGCTAGCTCTCGCCACCTCTGGGCGTACTCTTTGAAAGTTTCCTTGTCCTTCTGGGACATGGCTCTCAATTGATCCCTATCGGGAGCCATATCCATATTATACTTGTATTTCTTGACAAAAGCTTCACCAAGGTCATTGAAGGATTGGATGTTCGCGCTGTCCAAGCCCATATACCATCTCAGGGCAGCACCGGACAAACTGTCTTGGAAATAGTGAATAAGAAGCTGATCGTTGTCTGTCTGAGTCGACATCTTCCTTGCATACATAACCAGGTGGCTGAGAGGGAAAGTATTTCCCTTGTACTTTTCAAAGTCAGGTACTTTGAACTTTACATGGATTTTGACATTCGGAACTAGGCAGAGTTCAGCAGCAGACTTGCCAAAGAGGACCTTTCCTTTGAGAGTTTTGAGTTCCTTGTGGAGCTCAAGAAACTGATCATTCATTGCATCCATCTTTTCATAGACATATGGGCCCTCAGACGGCTCAGAGTGGTAGATGGTGTCGTCTACTCTGGGCATAGTATGCACGGCAGGAGGCAGAACGGCGAGGACCGGGCTAGATGCCGGCAGAGAAGCAAATGTGGGTGCTAGACCCTCAGGAACAAAGTTGGGAGGCATCCCCCAAGGAAACCCGGTTGGCATAGCAGTTGGTGCAAAGTGGGCGCTTGCCGCAGGCACTGTTGAAGATGCAATCTCGGAGATGACTGTCCTCTAGGGAGGAGTTGAAGGTGTCGGAGACGACTGGCTCTAGGCGGCCATGAAAGACTCCATTAGGGAAATCAATCTGGCCACTTCCTCCTTGAGTTCACGGTTCTCTTGCTCTAGATGATCCATCAGTCTTGAAGCGTTGGCTCGAGTGTAGTACCGATGAGTCAGCTTGTCTTCAAAATAAATGAAGAACACAAAGTTAGACCATAGAACAAGAAGCCTGGAGCAAAACGTGCTTATGCACATGATGCATGTAATGCTTGTGCATATGATTCATTTTTATTTATCAGAGGAACTTTAGAGTCCTGTTTGCAAATTTTTGAAAATATTAATCATTTAGACATATGCGGAAATATCACATCAATAATATCTGGAAAGTATTTTGTTGATTCCTTAGGATTGGCATTAATTTTAGAAAACAAATAATGTAATCATCTCTGTTGTTTTAATATGTTGGGTTGAAGAAATTCAACATCTGGACCAATATGTCATGTACGATGTCACGACATCAGGGCTGTGACATCGCACATGTGTAGAAAACTGAATTAATTAATTCAGTATATTTTCTGGGATCAGCAAGGATATCTGGTGAATATCCTAACTCCCATGTGGAGGTCTTGAAGACTCAATCAGAAGATATATAGGCCCAAAATATGGAGATATATATGGAGAGATTCTAGGATTGAAGACCTTGTTTGTAGCAGAATTTTTCTGCTGAAGTTGTAACAGCAAAGAACAAGTCTGCTGCGATTTCTGAAGGCCCAAATCCAGTTGGGTGATTAGGTTATAAATAGCTGATTGTAACCTAGTTTTTGTAAGCCTCTTAGAATGAAAATTTAGGGGTGTGTGTGAGGTAAACCTCCCAATCTGTGGGAAGGTTACCATATGTTTCTCAGTGGTAAAAGCTGAGAGTTTTGTAACTCAAAGCCTGTAGGCAAGAGTGATTTTGTTCTTGAATGAAGCTGTGAAGCAAGTTCAAGGTGTGTTAACATTACATTGTATTTGTAGTGATAGGAATGGAAACTGGAGGTTTCTATCTAGGAGTTCCTAGGTATAGATTGCATTGGGTAGGGATTAAGTGAGGAGTTGTAAACGGGTGAGTTTAACTCTGAATTGATACTACTAATAGTGGATCTTCTTCCTGGCTTGGTAGCCCCCAGATGTAGGTCATGTTGGACTGAACTGGGTTAACAATTTCCTGTGTTTGTTTTCCTTCTGCATGTGTTTTTATTACTGTCATAACTCAGTAGGTATTCCAGTCAGCTTATCAAGATGATAACAGACCTGGCATATAGCCTTCTGTTTGAATGTCAATCAGAATGTTGTAACATTCATCATGGACAGTAGATACTGAATGATAAGTAGGTTAATTTCAGTTCAGTATTTATTTAAGTCTGTTCTTTTCAAGGATAACAGACCTGGCTGAAGGATCAATGTGAAACTGTCAAACTGGATGTTTTGACAGTTGATACTGAAGGTTGATACTGAAGTAGAGACTAGTTAGTCTTTTACAGTACTGCAAACTTAGCACAGTACAGTTCCAGGAACATAACAGAATCAGCATATGTTCTGGATGTCGGACAGAATGTTGTGACATTCATTCCCAACAGCAGGAGCTAAAGTGTAGGATGATTGGTATTTCTGGGTCAGTATTTTTCTCAGGCTATTCTTCAGGGATTCAACAGCTTAGAGAAAAACCAGGAAACCAACTACTAACCTACAATTAATGAACCTAACAAGTAGCCTAGTTGTTAGCAATCTAATAAGTGAAAATTAGATTAACGTGTTCAACCTTTAATTCAGGAAATACAAGTAAAATACAAACACACTGGAACAATGTAACAGCTGATCAACAGTAAGACATCAGGCTGATAACTGTGGAAGAAAACAACAGAAGTGAGTGTTAGGATTGATTTCTGTTGAATCCTTAATCCTGATGCACAGCACCAGGTGTTCATACATTCTAGGGTGACATAGAATGAGATGTCGGGACATCTGTGAACATGTGCATATCAGTACATTGATTAATAACTATCTTGCTGTATTAGTTACAATGTTAGATCAGATGTCGTGACTTGGAGTAGAACATCTGAATTCTGACTACACCAGAATTTCAATTGGTATCAGAGCAGGCATCCTGTTCTGCTTCTGGATGAGATCCATGGGTGATACTTTCTGGTATCTTGCAAGGAGTTATGTTAGTACTGATGCTGGAACCTGTGAAAGGTTCTGTAATAGTGTGTACCTGTCTCAAGGAGTTATGGTCCCTTGAAGTAGGTGAATGGACTGTTCATGACAGGAATAGTGTGTACCTGTCTCTGGAGGGTGGCAATTGGCCTGTGTGTGGGACAGCTGTGCCAGTATTGAATCACATTCAAACTTGGTATGGTCTTGGAGGCTGATCCGGTGAAGTGTGTGTTCATAGGTTGAGTTGTATTATGATTTCCGCTGCATAATACCTGGCAAAACTCAAACTTTGATGTAGTTTCTCTCCATGTGGATGAAAGGCTGCTGTATTCAAGATCTCATCATAATCTATTGAAGATGTCAAAGATACTTGAGTCTCCTCAAGTCCACTCATCATGATGTTCTCACTTCAGGATGGTAAGAATCACTTAATCACTGATTCTTTTACTCACTTGAGTAGGGTGTATGAAGACCTTGAAGACCTTCAAGGAAGGGTTGTTCCAAGGAGGTGGAACTAATGTTCTATGCGATGTTAGAACATGTTGTTCAACAAGTATGCAGCTACTGGTTGAAGAGCAGATGTTTTTAGGTATCAAACAAAGGGATACTTCTGTTTGGAACCTACTCCTGACCTAGAAGAGGAGACATCTGTGTGTGCTAAGTTGACAAGGGTAGGGTCAACTGTGTGTGTGCTCAAGAAGGTCACCTTTAGAAGTCTGATCTCTAGAAGTTGAGCTGGTTGAGATGTGACATTGTGCAATCTCCTGCTGTTTGGCATATTCCTGTTGATTGATCAGGGTTGGATAGCTGTTCCCTGAAGTACTATGTTATGTTGGAAGACAAGTCCCCTGGATGTTAG
The DNA here is from genome assembly GCF_024323335.1 of Lathyrus oleraceus. Classification (NCBI taxonomy): domain Eukaryota; kingdom Viridiplantae; phylum Streptophyta; class Magnoliopsida; order Fabales; family Fabaceae; genus Lathyrus; species Lathyrus oleraceus. The sequence goes on along the minus strand of NC_066581.1, from coordinate 51,966,087 downwards.
TAGTCAATAATGGGATAACCTGATTGCTATACCATTTAAGAGGATTGGAACCATGAATCTTGTTATTGGAACACCACGTTTCAGAAGTGGCAGTTCTTTCGAGGAGTGAGAATATGAAGATTCAGAGGTTAGTTGAGGTAGTATGCTCTAGAAATGCATATTTACCATTGACTGGTGCTGTTTTGTATCACTAGTACTTATGGCCAGCTGGAGTCTGATTGGTGTGATTGGAGTATGTATAGGTATAACTCATAGAGTTAGTTGCCACTGGTAGGGATGGTGTATGTCAGGTTGAGACATTTACATACAATGCGTGGTTATTGGTGTGGAGTTTCCATGATTGTTAAGTTGAGGGGGAGTTTTGGTTAACCTCCTCAAGTCTGGTCAGCCTAGGGTCTGGTTGGCTGTTGACCTGTGTCACATGGGTTCTGGTGGTTGTGTGACACATTTGCAAGGAAGAATTCATCTCTCTTATTCCTAAGGGTGAATTTAATCTGGGAAGACTTTCAAAATTGTCGAGGTGCTTGCAAGCAGAAGATGTTGACACAAGAAGAGTACTTTCAAAGTATTCTTATGGTGGAAGTATCTGAAAGGAAAATTGGGAAAGGATTTAAGATCAATGTCTACTTGTGTCAAGTACAAGTGTTTAATTGATTATCCTTGGAGCTCAAGATAACGGATGTTCTTAAAGATGTTGGAACATCACTTCTTCAAGACCCTGTGCAAAATCACAGGAAGGATAGTACATTGGCTTATGATCTATATCTTTGGTGGCAGCAAAAGCATATGATCTCTGAAAAGGTTTCCTGGCAAGAAACAGGACTCAGCCTTGGTATGTACAAGAAGAAGAAGACATCATAGTCTTGATGGTGGTTACTTGGATCAGTTTATTTCTGATCTAGGTAAGGAAGTGCATTAGCTTATGCACATTGTGGAGTCAAGAACAAGTGGCAGCATTCTTGACATCATGGAAACAGCCTTGCTTTAGGAAGTGGAATCCTTAGTATAGCTGAAGGGTTAGTTTCTAACTGGTCCTTCTGAAGACTCATGCATCAGAGTGTCTGATGTCTTTGGAGAAGAAGCAGTAATTCATCAAGGTGTGAGCTTGGATGACTTAACTGCAAACCTGCAGGATGGAGGTTGTTTACTCAAACTTGGTTCCTCAATCAAGTCTATGAGAACATTGAACTCTTGTCCTATGAAGGGAGGAAGTTCTTTCAAGTGGCAGAAGAAGGAGCTGAATTCAACAGCTAGATGTCTAAAAACAATGTTGTGACATTTGGTTTAACATCAGATTCTTAGTTGGTGAAGTGGCACATCAACTTAAGATAGAAGGGTCTACAGAGTTGTAGATTGGGTACTTCAAAAGGATCGTTCTCATTGCAGTTCTTAGGAGTTACTGGTTGGAGAAGATGTTACATGTTCATGTCTTAGAGACCCTAAGCTTTGTTTAACATGTAACTTGAAGTTCAAATCTCACTTGGAAGATCAGAATATCTTTAGGAGAAGTCTGATAAACTTGGGGAGGTCAAAAAGCAGCATTTGACTTTTTCAAATGAGGATTCATGAAGGAGGTAATCAACCAGTGGCATTTGGTCTATCTCAGAAGTGAGTTCGAAGAATCAAGATAATCCACATATGGCAACTGATTATTCTTGAGGAAAGTCTGAGACAAATTACTTTTGAGCAGAAAAGTAGTAAGTTGAAGACTAAAGGAGGTGTCTTCTATTCATCTCTTGGAGCTTGTGGTAGGAGTTCTGAGCCATCTATGGAAGATTATCTCTTGTAATGGGATGAAAATGTATATGTCCCAAGTTAGGTCTGGGGTCTTCTTAATCAAGCTGATGACTCAGTGATATATGAAGACTATCAGATGGTGCTCCTCGTTGTGAAGGATGTCCCAGCTGATGTTGGAACATCTTGTGAAGTGGTCTTCTGTTCTGATTAGAAGAGAGAATGACACAGAGTGTGAATGTGTTCAGCTAAGAGGGTTGAACAAAGGGTGTGCTCTTGAAGACATGAAGATGCGTCTTATGTTTTCCATTCATCAAGTGGTCTGGATTCTCTTTGAATCAGGAAGTATGTGAAGGTCCAACTTTGGGGTGTTGGATATGCTCATGTGTGATCTCCAAGCTTCAAGAGGAGAGTAGGGCGTCCATGACAGGGGGAGTTCTGTCCTTGAAGCTGCAAGTAATCATCAAGCTTGTGGTCTATGTGTACTCAGATAACCAGGTATGGCACCTTGTCAGTTATCAGGATGCTGTGTCAAGGCTGAGTAAGCTGAAGAATGTCTGACCGAATGTCATGACATTGCCCTGGAAAATGCTGCTAATTCCTTCTAAAACTTAAAGTCAGTAGGAATTGTGAAGGTGATGTGTCAAATTCTGGTAAATCAGAATAAGCCAGATGGCTACAGCTGTGTGGAACAGGGGGAGTAACCATCTGCTGAAGTGTGGGAATTTGACTGTATCAGTGCCAGATGTCAAGTCTCTTCTGGAGGTATGACAGGAACCTTGGAAAATGTTGAATACTAGCAGAATGCAGGAAATGTTGAGACATCGCGTGCAACGTGTCTGACTGCATATATGGAATAGTCTCCATGCACTGGAACGACTGTTTTGGAAAAGAAACAGTCAAGAGCTATAAAAGGTATTCAAAGATAATCTGAGATTTTGTAGGTGATTCTCTGACTGTTTCTCAGCAAAAGTAAATGCATCTTGACCAAGCATTTATTTCTTCCTGAAATTCCAAGGCACGGGCTGGACTATTTAAAGGATGCACTAGCCCTCTTCCTCTCACAAGAAAAACACTCCATTCTCAGAATCATGGGGTATGTTAAGGTTTGGGCAAGCTGCGCCTGGATCTGGTTTTGTGAAGGATACCTTTACAAATGTTTAGCTAAAAAGGGGGAGAGAAATATAGTCCTGGGGTTGAGAATGTACCAGAAGCAAGCCAACTGTGGATGTGGCAGCAAACAGAAGTTGGCATCAGGCACAAGATCCACCAACTGGGTTTACCACTTGTGTCTTGTGATCTGAGTTAAGAAGACAGTTGTGCCTTGTGATCTGAGTTACATTGACTATGTACTCAGTATTACATATTCTTCAGGAAGCTCTCCGGTTGAGGGGAAGGGTTCTGGTACAACTAAGTCTTGTCCCTCTTCTTCCCCATGTACACCAACTTTGGTGTTTGTGGTGGTGGAGCCAATGACGGAGATGAAGAGCATTCCCAGATTGGAATGCTTTGTCCAGTGTACTGGTTATTTGTTTTAGCTAAAATTTGCCAAAGGGGGAGATTGTTGATTCCTTAGGATTGGCATTAATTTTAGAAAACAAATAATGTAATCATCTCTAATGTTTTAATATGTTGGGTTGAAGAAATTCAACATCTGGACCAATATGTCATGTACGATGTCACGACATCAGGGTTGTGACATCGCACATGTGTAGAAAACTGAATTAATTAATTCAGTATATTTTCTGGGATCAGCAAGGATATCTGGTGAATATCCTAACTCCCATGTGGAGGTCTTGAAGACTCAATCAGAAGATATATAGGCTCAAAATATGGAGATATATATGGAGAGATTCTAGGATTGAAGACCTTGTTTGTAGCAGAATTTTTCTGCTGAAGTTGTAACAGCAAAGAACAAGTCTGATGCGATTTCTGAAGGCCCAAATCCAGTTGGGTGATTAGGTTATAAATAGCTGATTGTAACCTAGTTTTTGTAAGCCTCTTAGAATGAAAAATTAGGGGTGTGTGTGACGTAAACCTCCCAATCTGTGGGAAGGTTACCATATGTTTCTCAGTGGTAAAAGCTGAGAGTTTTGTAACTCAAAGCCTGTAGGCAAGAGTGATTTTGTTCTTGAATGAAGCTGTGAAGCAAGTTCAAGGTGTGTTAACATTACATTGTATTTGTAGTGATAGGAATGGAAACTGGAGGTTTCTATCTAGGAGTTCCTAGGTATAGATTGCATTGGATAGGGAATAAGTGAGGAGTTGTAAACGGGTGAGTTTAACTCTGAATTGATACTACTAATAGTGGATCTTCTTCCTGGCTTGGTAGCCCCCAGATGTAGGTCATGTTGGACTGAACTGGATTAACAATTTCCTGTGTTTGTTTTCCTTCTGCATGTGTTTTTATTACTGTCATAACTCAGTAGGTATTCCAGTCAGCTTATCAAGATGATAACAGACCTGGCATATAGCCTTCTGTTTGAATGTCAATCAAAATGTTGTAACATTCATCATGGACAGTAGATACTGAATGATAAGCAGGTTAATTTCAGTTCATTATTTATTTAAGTCTGTTCTTTTCAAGGATAACAGACCTGGCTGAAGGATCAATGTGAAACTGTCAAACTGGATGTTTTGACAGTTGATACTGAAGGTTGATACTGAAGTAGAGACTAGTTAGTCTTTTACAGTACTGCAAACTTAGCACAGTACAGTTCCAGGAACATAACAGAATCAGCATATGTTCTGGATGTCGGACAGAATGTTTTGACATTCATTCCCAACAGCAGGAGCTAAAGTGTAGGATGATTGGTATTTCTGGGTCAGTATTTTTCTCAGGCTATTCTTCAGGGATTCAACAGCTTAGAGAAAAACCAGGAAACCAACTACTAACCTACAATTAATGAACCTAACAAGTAGCCTAGTTGTTAGCAATCTAATAAGTGAAAATTAGATTAACGTGTTCAACCTTTAATTCAGGAAATACAAGTAAAATACAAACACACTGGAACAATATAACAGCTGAGCAACAGTAAGACATCAGGCTGATAACTGTGGAAGAAAACAACAGAAGTGAGTGTTAGGATTGATTTCTGTTGAATCCTTATTCCTGATGCACAGCACCAGGTGTTCATACATTCTAGGGTGACATAGAATGAGATGTCGGGACATCTGTGAACGTGTGCATATCAGTACAGTGATTAATAACTATCTTGCTGTATTAGTTACAATGTTAGATCAGATGTCGTGACTTGGAGTAGAACATCTGAATTCTGACTACACCAGAATTTCATATTTTTACACCAAAGAAGTACAGTTTTGGTAACCAAATACAATACAAGAGAGAAGGAAAATGAACATCCTATGGAACCCTAGAAACAATCATCTAAAGCTCTAGAGACTGGAAGGTAAGCTGCACGAAGCCTCTTCACCTCCCTCTCATAGGCTGCCTCCATATTTACCTTCTCTTTGGCGAGTCGATCGTACTTCCTCTTCCAAAACTTGGAAGATTGAGGAAGCAGAGAAGTCAGCGCATCATCAGGATCATCAATAACTTGGTGCTCAAGGAACTCTATCAAAGCATCCTTCTCTCTGATCTGCTGAAGTAGTTCCTCTCGCTCACGGACCCAAGCACGCGAACGGTCTTCATCTCTCAACTCCTCTACTCCTGGGTTAGGGAGGGTGGAAGGCCCAACCACAACCAAAGGTGTAGGTCTCGGATACTCGTAAGGCATGAGGTACTCAGAAGCTCTTCTCCTAACCCTCAAGGTATAGGGTTCCAAAGCTATACAGTTTTTCGGACCAAGCTCTTTCCTTCCCTTCCTATGGATCTTGCGCCAAGCGCGAACCATCCTATCCTTCAAGCCTTGGGGATCTTTACCCTCCTGGAAGAATACTACTTCTAACAGAATGTTGTTAGGTTTATCCTTTAGGGGGAACCCAAGCTGACGACGTGCCAAAATAGGGTTGTAGTTAATCCCACCACATGTACCAAGAAGAGGCACATTGGAGAATTCACCACAAAAGTCGATAATCTGCACACCATCATATACACGGTTGTACCAACAGATATCATCATTAGTGAGAGACATAAGCCTCGTGGACCACCGTAGACATCCTTTGTTCTCCTTGAAGGCGACCGTCTGCGGCAAGTGCGAAATAAACCACCTGTACAGCAGAGGAAAACAACAGACAATAGTACCACCACCCTTTGCATTCCTCATATGCAAAGAGAAATAAGTGTCACCCAACAGAGTCGGAACGGGATTAAGAGTAGAGAAAATCCTAATGGCGTTCACATCCACAAACTGGTCGATGTTGGGGAATAACACTAGCCCATAGATAAGAAGTACAAATATGGCCTCAAAGGCGTCCTCACTCATGGCCTTCCCATACAAAATAGCTTGAGCAATGAGGAACTCAGAAGGAAGACCTTGAATTCCACCTTTGGTAGTCATATGAGCACCAACCAGAGATTCATCTATATGCAACATATCAGCTATCTCTTGAGAAGTAGGAACCCTATCTAAGCCACTGAATGGCAACTGGTCTAGGATAGGTATACCCACAAGATATGCATACTCCTCAAGAGTGGGCAAAAGCTGAAAATCCGGAAATGTGAAGCAACGGTACAAGGGATCATAGAACTGTACCAACACACTCATTAATCCTTCGTCCACTTGAGTAGCCAGAATAGATAGAAGCTTCCCATGACGAGCCTTGAAACCCAAGGGATCTAATACATAGGATGTCAAATTCCTTAGCTCTTTCAAGTCGGGTTGTCTGAAACTGTACTTCTTTGTATTCCTTCTTTGTCTATCCATGTCTGAAAATTTGCAAATAGACCTCTTAAGTTCCTTGAAAATTTTCTCATTATTTGATGATATGGATGCAAATGGGTGCATGAATGCATGGATGCAACAATCACACTCAAGGATCAAGAAAAGCACACCACACAAAGGTCATGGGATGGATCATGTCATCCTTAATATCAATCATCCATTTTGGTGGATTATGGTTTACACCTTATCAACACCCAAGTTCCATTGATATTAAGGATACACAAGAACGGATCAACCATGAATCAAGGGTTTGTTGCAAGTCACGAGCATGGAGTCTCGGTTAAAAACCACCCAAAGGGAGTGTACTAGGGTTTAAACCTGCCAAACATGTTCTACAAGAGGTTCCCATAGTCATCATCCCATCTTTAGGATATTATCGGATAAACGACTACTCGTATTCCAAAAATATTCTCAAGAGAGACTCTTATAAGTGTAGTATCGCGTAACAATCGTATCAAATCTTACATTTGAACGACTTTCGCACTACGTCCTAAAAATAGGCCAAGATGGGCTTGCAAGTCAACTTGCTAAGGAATAACTCCACACAAGTCAACAAGACTATGCCATTCTCCTATCCTAAGTGCACTCGAGTTCGGGTATAGAACTCATCTCACAAAGATCACCAAGCATACAAGGAATTAATATTCAAGCAATTCAATCATTACATACAATACAGTAACCCCAAATTGCACAAAAATACGTCACAAAATAATATACAATACAATATAACAAATATGAAAAGTAGGCAAAACCCACTAGGCAAATAGTCCCCAGCAGAGTCGCCACTTTTCTGTAGCGGGGTATTCGTTACCATTAGACATATTGACTAAGTCCAAGGTAAACCATACAAGTCGAGTCACCACCGCACTTCTATTTATCCAAAGGAATGGTTAGAAAGCGAACAAAAACCTAATAGTTTTATCGAATCAAAACTAGTAAAAATGTCAGAGATCGGGGTAAGGGGGTTGGTTATGCAATGGGAAGGTTTTAAGCACCCAAAACATCCTAGGTACTCCTAGGGATCCCTTTTCACACTTGTTGTAAGGTTGGTATTTTTGTGAAAAAATTTGTTTGTGCAAACATGATTGAAGAGATGAGAAGAGAATATACAAGTTATTTATAATTTGTGTTTGAATGGATAAACCCATTGCCTACGTACCATCTTAAAAAAAGATTAGGATGAAAACCTCGTAGTTCGGGGTAAAAATCTCAAAACAAGTTGGTGAATTTATTGGTCCAAAAGCATTAAGGTCTTTTGTTATCCAAGGGAGAAAACTCAACCTAAAACCACAAATCCACCATGTGAGGATAGCTTCAACATGCTAGTGAGGGGTTAACCCTATAATAAGCATGGAAGACTCATTGTCCATCACTAAGGATATAGGTGAGTATTGCATCTACCTCAAGGATAACTCAAACCTAATAGCTAAAGGTTATGAAAAGTTTTGGATAAGAAAGTGGCCATTGAAACCACACAAGTATTTGAATGAGTTATATTTACTAATGAAAAGTATTTATAAAATATGGTCAAAGTTGACTTAAAGATTCAATTCAAAATAAGTGTTATGAAAAGAAAGTTTGAAAATCAAAAGCATAATGCTTAGGTTTCTAATGTTTGAAAAGAAGTGTTAATGTTTTCACAAAAGTTTTGGCTTGGGTTAGAGTGGAGGGAAGAAGAAGAATGGCTAAAGTCCTAATCATACAAGAGATGAAGGAGAAGAAATAAGACCACAAATGGAGTTCCTCTCTTGAGATCATATTGATGATCCAAGTAGCTCCCATCCTTTGGAATAAGCAAGCAAATAAGTGTAAGCTCAAACAATCAATCAAGCAAGTAAATCTCTTAGAAGATCCCCAATGGCTCTTAGATCTCTCTCTTTAGAAGCTCATGACAATGGTTCTTCACTTAGGCTCCATGTTGGAATCCCTAGCACAAGAACACACACATCAAAAAGTTCTATCAAGCAAACAAAGAATGAACAAGAAGGGGTTTAGAAATTGGTCCTTTCAAAGCTTTCTTCAATCATTTATAGCACTCTAAAGGCCCAATTCCTAGTTGCTCTTTGACTTTTATAGCACTCTAAAGGCCCAATGCCTAGTTGCTCTTTGACTCCAAATTTGCATAGGGAATGTCCTAAAGTCTAAGTCCTTTTTGTCCATTTTGGCAATTAGTTCACAACAATCAAACAAAACATAAGCACAAAAGTATATACACAATTATGTGCTCAAGTGAGCAAAAGGCAAATTGCATTAACATAAACATGTGCTCAAATGAGCGAAAGAAAAAGCAAATGAATAATATGTACAAGAATAGTAAATTGCATAAATGTAAAGTGCAAGAATTAAATGTTAATGGTTAATGGTTAGTGTTGGAGTTAGTGTGCCATAAGGCAATTAAGCGCTATGTTAAGCAATCGTAATTGGACTTATGTAGAAGTCACAATTATCTGAGGTCGGTCAATAATAATGTAGGCAACAACACAAGTTAGAGATTTTGATTAGTGAGTCAAACTCCTACAACTTGCCATGCCAAAAGAAGATGAGAAATGATCTTGTATTGATTTAGGTTTTTTGCTTGATTAGGAAGCAACTTATCCTTAATGCAAAACCATTCACTTGATCCATTGATCAAGTTGAATTAGATTTGAATCAAGGAAGGTTAAACCTCCCATGCATCAAGGCTAACCACCAATCTTTAACTCATTGATCAAAAAAGAAAAAGAAGAAAAAGAAGAAGAAGATGAATATTAAAGTACATTAATGGAAATGGAATGAAATATTCAACAAGCATTGACCAAAGATAGAGAAGATCAAGGTCAAACAATAGTAAACAGAAGTAAGATGAAGATTAGAAGTCAAGAAACAAATAAAATATTTTTGGTATTTTTCAAAATGAAAATAATACATGAATTAAAATAATAAAGAAAGGTCAAACTTAAAATTCACTTCAAATCAACTTTGAAAAGTCCAAGTGAATTATCCTAAGTTCAACAAGGTCAAACAAAGTTTGACAAAAAATTTCAGCATTTTTAGAAGTCAAAAACTATTTTTTATCAATTAAAAATGCATAAAAATAACCTAATTGAATTAAAATCTCAAATAAATTAATAATTTGATGAGAATATTTTTCATAGATCTATCATCATTCAAAGAGGTTGGAAAAATATTTTTGTATTTTTTGAATATCAAAAACTATTTTAAATGAATTAAAAATAACCAGAAAAGAGAAAATTCCTAAAAAATATCAAATGATAAAATAAAAAATATTAAAACTCATTTTTAGAAACTAGAAATTAAAAGAAGAAAAATGCAATTGGTCTCACATTTTTTGGACCAATAATGAAGGAGATATGAATTTTTAAAATGAAATAGAATTAAAAGAAATGAAAGGAAATTAAAATCAGAAGATAAAATGATGGAAAAACGTGGAGCGTCTGATGCGCTTTCATTAATTATCGTGGATCATCATGTGGCCAGGAAGCGCACGTTCACCATATACACCGGTCAACTGAATAAAACATGGCCTATGGAAAAGTCATAACAAAGAATGGCCTGGATTGAATCTGGAAAAGGAGATGGATGGTTCAGATTCAATCTGGAGATTGGACGGTGACCAGCGCCACCGTCTTCTCTGGCCAGCTTCCGGCGAGGCTTAAAATTTACAGAGAAAGAAATGTGCACCAAATGCCACGATCTAGGTACCAATCGAAAGCTGGGGTGATGTACATCACGCCTGTACCAACCAAATCCACTCTAGGTTTCTACATTGAGAGAAATCAGAGGTGGAATTTATGTGGTGTTCAACTGAACTTGCTAGAATTTAACAATTTAAAGCTCAAATCAACTGCCTCTATGAAGAGGACTTCAGATCACACACCAACAGCAAGAACTAAGCATTATATTAGTAGATTCGAAGGAAATGAAAATTGAAGTAAACCTCTTATTTGTAGAGTTTGAGAGCATAATTCCTTGAAGTTAATGTGTGTAGTTTGTTCTAAGGAATGAGGTAGCAAGGCTTAGGAACTTTTAGATCTAAGAAACAATCAATGCAATTGAATTTTAGATCTAAAAATTGAGAGAAAAATTAGTGACTTCCTTTGGAGTGTGGTTGAGGGATTAGTCGTGCAGCATTTAGGGCGCCTTTAGGTTGATGAAATGAGAGGCATGAGCATTGTATTTATAGAAAAAGCATGGCTGAAATGCATTATCAAAATGCTTGCATGAATGGAAAGGGCCTCCATGCATGGGCCTGTACAGGCGCATGAAGGGCCCATTTCCACTTGGATTTGGCAGCTAATCATCAGCATATGCAAACTGGACGTGCAGATTATGTAGTATTGGCTCATGCAATGCAAATTAATTGATTTTCCAAAATTGTACCAATGTGTTCATGCCTTCGAAAATGCCATGTCCATAATTGAAACACAACCTTATGAGTAATGGTTGGAAAGCTTTTTGCATGAGGATCATTTGTTATGTTGATCAAAACTCCATTTGAAACTTGGAAATTGATGAAAAATGGACATGAAGTGTAGGGTGCAAAACATGTACATGTGAGATTTTCAAAAATAACCAAACTTTAAGCACCTCTATTTTAATGGTGCAAGCTCCAAATGACAAAATCTTCAACTTTAAAGTTGTATATGCTTTCAAGACAATCAGTTTGGACTTAAACTTTGCATAATTTGGATTTTTGATGAAGAAGTTATGGGCACTTGAAGTTGGACTTTTTCATATTTCAATGCATTTGGTCCAAAGTGACCTATAATGTTTTGCATTATCACATGTATTTCTTTTAGGATTTTGAAATTTTTCCCAACATAACATTTGACGTAGACATCTCTAGCTTTCCAATTCATTTGATCCCACCTCAAAATCATGAAAAATGAAGGAGTTATGTCCTTGGGAAATTGACCCAAAATTAGGGTTTCAGTCAAAATGACCTATAATGTCTTGAAATGGATGATGACCTTCCAAGCTTCAAATCAATTTTTGATGAACATGAAAGTTGTTCATATGGTTCTTAAGAACATGTTTTTTCTTGGGGTCATCTCCATTTGACAAACATATCAAAAGTTAGGTCTCAGGGTACTTCAAGATAGTCAGATGAATTGACTGATCAACTTCTCAAGTCCAAACCTCATATCTTGATGAATTGATGATTGAGGACACTCAAATAAGTTCAAATATGCATGAAATGATGATTTAAAGAAATTCCCTTGATTTATTTTGATCAAAGGTTGGGGTTGCTTCATGAGTAAGGCATAGTTGATTCACAGATGAATTAGGGTTTCCTTGGGAAACAAACCTCAAACCCTTTGGTTTGCTTTGATCAAAATGATGAATTGAGATACTTGGGGAGGCATATCTGATGGATTAGAGCTTTGGGAATCATTGCCATGCTTGCTTTCATCTTCTCTTGGCCATATCAACGCACATAGGATCTCCTAGAAGCTTTGGATCTTGTGACTGCTCAATCTACACACAAAAGATGTTAGTGACATATTTTTGTGCTTTTGGTTAGTAAATAAAAATGAGAAAAGCAATAATATATATTTCAAGCATGCTTGGTGATCTCAAACCAAACTCACAAGAGTTCCCACCCAAAGGTAAGGAGCCAAGATGCTATGATCCTTAAGGCAAGATGCAAATGTAATGTTATGATGCCATGAGGGATCTTAGGGTCAAAATTAGGGTCTTACAAGAGGAAGAAGCAATTTTCAAAGAGGAGGTAACAACTATGTTAGGGGACAGGGAAGAGTAAAACCATTTGTAAATAGGAGTGCTATTATATCTTATCAGTGTCAAAGACAATGACACTACCAATTTGAATGTCCATGTCTAGAAAAAGAAGAAAACTATGTTGTGTTTGACGAGGAAGAGGAGTTACTGCTAATGGATCATGTCGAAGTTCAAGATATTAAAGACAAGGGGATATTGTTTCTTGATTCTGGTTGCTCTAATCACATGACATGAAATAAAGAGTGGTTTTGTAGAACTAGATGAAAATTTCAATTGTACTGTTAGATTGGGAAACAACTCAAGAATGTATGTAATGGGAAAAGGAAGTGTCAAGTTTGAAGTGGATGGAATCATTCTAACTGTGAGTGATGTTTACTTTCTACCTAACTTAACCAACAATTTGTTAAGTATAAGCCAACTTCAAGAAAGATGTCTGATAATAATAATAAAAGAAGGTGCATGCAAAATTTATCATCCTCAAAGAGGGAAAATTATAGACAGCAACATGACTCTGAACCCGATGCTTGTGATTCATGCTACATTAACATCGCTTCCACAAAAATGCTTAAAGGTTGAGGAGGAGAAATTGGAGAATCTATGGCTTAGAAGGTACGGGAATGTAAATCATAAGTTAATTATTGCTAGGTAGAAGAAACAAATGGTGAAAGGCCTACCAATATTCAAGAAAACCGTGGGGGTTTGAGAAGTGTGTAATATGGGCAAGCAACACCGAGACAAAATTCCAAAGAGAAGTAATTAGAGAGCATCAGAAAAACTTGAATTGGTGCATGCAGATCTGTGTGGTCCAATCACTCCAATCTCTCATAGTGGTAAGAGATATTTGCTAATGTTTGTAGATGACTACTCTCTTAAAACTTGAATTTTTTTCTTGTGGAAAAAGGTGAAACATTTGAGATATTCAAATGCTTTAAGAATCTAGTTGAGAAAGAAGCTCAAAAACATATATGTTGTTTACGATAAGACGAGGGAGGAGAATTCACCTCAAACAAGTTCAATTAGTTTTGCCTAGAGAATGGAATTAAAAGGTAATTAACAATTGCTTTCACACCATAACAAAATGGGGTAGCCGAACGAAGAAATAGAACAATTACGAATATGGTGCATTGTTTACTTACTGAGAAAGAGATGACAAAGACCTTATAGACAGAAGCTGTGAAGTGGACAAATCATGTGATTAACAAAAGCCTTACCAAAGAAGTAAAGGAAATGGTACCAGAAGAAAGATGGAGTGGACTTAAACCTAGAGTTGACTAATTTAGGGTGTTTGTATCCATTACACACGTATATATTACCTTACCAGAAGAGAAATAAACTTGATGATAAAAGTCGTAAATGTATCTTATATAGAGTGAGTGATGAATTAAAGGCTTACCGGTTGTATGATCCAATATTAAAGAAAATCACAGTAAGCAGGAATGTCATATTTGAAGAAGGAGAAAATAGAATTGGAACGTAAATTGACATAATTGGCATGATTGATCCCAAAGCGTTGAATGGACATCGTTTCATTTTGGTGGCAATTGACTACTTCACAAAGTGGGTTGAAGAGGCATCATGTGTGGATGCAACCAAGCAAGTTGTTGTAAGGTTTATCAAGAATCAGATTATATGCCGTTTTGGTGTGCCAAGTAAGATCATTACTGATAATGGATCAAACTTGAATAATAATATGGTGGAAGCTCTTTGCAAAGACTTCAAGATTGCATATCATAATTCTTCTCCCTACAGACCTAAGATGAATGGGGTTGTTGAAGCTGCAAACAAGAACATCAAGAAGATTATTCAGAAAATGGTTGTAACGTATAAGGATTGGCATGAGATGCTCCCATTTGCTTTGCACGAGTATCGTACATCCATCCGCATTTCAACAGGGGAAACTCGTTTATCACTTGTTTATGGTATGGAAGTTATGCTCCCCGTAGAGGTTGAGATCCCATCATTGTGTGTGCTCATGGTGTAGCACCTCAAATTTGCACCTATCATTATACATACATTCTCATATTAGGTCATAACATTAACATGGTCCACTGCATAGCATTGCATTGTCCCTTTGCCTCAAGTGCAAGCCATTCAGAAGATTTAGGTCAAACTGATCAGGAGATCAGTCAGTCAAGCAAGCAAGTGCAATTTTCATTGAGCCAAGGCCCTAGGGTTGGTCCAACATGTTCACATGACCTAGGGGTCCTCTTGAAGTGTTTTGGTCAAGGATTGGATGTTCAGAAGTCATCAGTCAATGCACAGTTTACCAGAAACCCTAAAAAGTCAACCTTGGCCAACTGGGCTTGATTTTATGGATTTCAAGGTGGGAATTGGTTTGAGAGGGTTCCTTCATGTCCATATAGGCCTCATATAACATGTCAAACATCATCATGGAAGAATTTGAAGCCAGACAAGAAATTTCCAAAAATAGAAACTTGACCTGTAATTGGAATTTGCCAAAAATGGAAACTTCTTGATCCTAAACTTACATCATGATACAAGCTTCAAATGAATTTTTGCCCAACATTAAAGTTGAAGATCTTGTTCTCCCGTTTCCAAAAAGTCCAAGAACACTCAATTCCCATGTATGGTTGGCAGGTTATGATCAAATTATTTTCAGAAATTTTTGAACTTCAAAAGGCCATATCTCTTAAACCATTTGGCCAAATTGGGTGGGGTTTTTTGCAACAAGTCACATTTGATCCCCTCTTTCCAAATATGTCATCATCATTCATCAAAACATCACCAATCAAAATGGCATTTTTGAACTTGTTTGAATTAATTTCAAGTGTAGTGAAAAAATGAGTTTCAAAATTAAGCATTTCTAACAATTTTGGCCAATTGGAATAGTTCAGATATGATATTTGGAACATGTTACAAGCCCAATTTCGTGCACTTTCATGCACCTCCATGCAAATGGTTGGTTTGTTAGCAAAATGGAAAAAACACTCATTAAACCAAATTGTGATTAACATTCCATTAGCAAACCTTAAACAGCATATATATAGCTCATTTTCTGCCAAACAGAAGCCCTAGCAGCCTCATTTACACAAACAGAAAACTCATTTCTCAAACACTCGTTTTTCTTCATTTGGATTTTTTGGCTGAAACCTTCAAAGAACACGATTCCTACTCACTTGTTCTTCATTTACCATCACTTTGGAAGCCATTTCAAGCCTCAAATCCCAGCTGTAAGCAAGGAACTCGTGGCTGCTATTTCCAAGCTCTTCCATGGCAGATTCGGTTTAGAGCTATCTTGAACATTCTTGAGCTAAACTTCCTTCACCATTCACCTTGTGGAAGCTAGTGGAGCATCTGTTTTGAGCCAACACATCCAAACAACACCTGTTTCATCATTTTCTTCAAAATCAAGTAAGGTTTCGAATCTCATTATTCTCAAAATATTGCTATGCTTTGTGTAGAGTTTGCCTTGCTGATTATTTTGCACTTTGAATCGTGTTGAATGGTTAAGTATGCTGAAAGTTACATGGATCTAAAGTTTGATAGTTGAATATGTTCTTGTTTGATTCATGATGTTTAGCTCAAATTATTGAAAACCAAGCTTGGATTTGTGATGTGTGATGTTTGCTGGTTCTAATGGTGTGCGTGTTGTCCATTTCTGTGACAAAAAAATTTCACGATTGAAGAACAAGATGATGATGTTACTGTACGCATAAACCCTAATTGCATTTTCCAGATTTTCCCTTGCCTGTGTTTGGTTGCTGGGAATTGTTTTGTTTGCATGAGAATTTACTGTTTTATCGCCATGCACCATTTACCATGTGACACACTGCTAACCGATACGCCGCGTTTCATTAAAATTTCCAAATAATTACACAAATGCCACCGGTCACACATAATTCCATTAAATCATTTATTTGTTTTAATATTTATTTCATTTTGTTGCTCAATCTTGCTAAAATCATAGCTCATTCATTGTTAATCCAAATTTCATGAGAATTTTTGCATTTTGTTCATTTGAATCTCTAGTATTTAATCATGATTTTTCCTGATTTTTTTGGATAAATGGATTTTAATTTGTGCTAGGGTTTATCACATGTGCTCATATTTTGTACATCTTGCCAAAACATTTGTGAAATGATGATGCATTATCCAATGGCTTTGAAATTTTTTGTGCTCAAACTAGACACATTCATGGTGATTTTGGTTTAGAGTTTGTGAATTTATCATGTATGGTTTGTGAGTTATGATTTTCTGAAGTAGGATGTGACAATTTGTGTCACACCATTGATGTGCAACTTGATGATTTTCAATACCATGCCTCTTGACCTCAAATTGCTTTGAATTTTTGCATGACTGTACTCTTGAATGTCTAGTTTATATGTGATTTTTCTTGGATTTGTTTGTTGCATTTCCTAATTGTTTGAGATTTTTCTCCCCTGTTTGGTCTTATGTTGACTTTTTGTGACACATGCTCCCATTTCATTTGTGAAATTATCATACTTTATTAGATGGACATGAAATTTGATATGTGATTAGTAGACATCTTAAGCTTTGCCATGGTTTTGATCCCATTCATTTCTCATATGCTATCACTGATTTATGATTTTCTCAAGTAGATGCATGTTTGGTTGACTTCTTTGAGCATGTTTGGACTTGCCCTGCCTTTCTGATTTTCATTGACCAACTTCTACTTGTCCAAATGAGTTGAAATTTGATATGCTTACCATGCTATGGATTATGTTTGACCATGATTTATTTGATGATTTTTGGAATTGTTTATGATTGGTTTTGAGTTGAGTCTTGCTGTTGACTTCTATGAGCTTCCATATGCCATGCTTTGACTTCTTTTGCTTATAAAATGATGATGATGAATGATATGATTGTGGAACCAATTGAGTTTGTTTCTTGATTGTTTGAAATTGATTTTGGACACTTGCCACTTGCTGTTTTGACTTTCTCATCCCCTTTTGACCCTAGGCTTGTCCTAGTGGTCCTGTTACTCATGTTTGAGCTCATTTTCTCAAGTTAAGCAACAATTACCCAATGAGACCAATACAAATTGATTGAGTGTGCTTGTTTATCATGACTAATCTATTTGTTTTGTAGGTTGCTTGGCTCACATGCCTTGAACCTTGTGTATTGCACATTTATCTGCTTGTGTTGACTGTTAACCTTTGTTTCATTCTGATTTAACTTTGACTTGTATACTAACTGTGCTTGACTGATTTCAGGTACTTTAGTTGCTTTTAGTTCCTTGTGAACTTTGCTTTGCTTTGCTTAAGAGCAATTTGCATTGAGGTATAACTTCTTTACTTCATGTAGTCTGGAAGACCTGGCCTGTTACTTGGCCAGGCAACTGTCTGAAGTCCTCCTTAAGAGGCAATGTTTGTGATTGTTTAAAATTGTCCCTGTACATATTCAAAGACCTCCTAAGTGAAGAGGCAATTGGCAGAACCCAAGGGATATGCAATCTATCCCCTACTATTCTGTGTGTCACTCACCTTGCTCACACTACCTGTGTTGATGCATAGTGAGTAAAAACCCAAGATCTATTGAGTCTAACTTGTGGAGAGAGTTCCTACTTTCTGAACTCCCACACCTTCTGATATTCAAATGCTCTCCCTGACCAGGGATAAGAGCAATGAGGCACACCCCTCATCTCCTTTCATCTGCTTCACCTTAGCCTCTCAATGGCAAGGTTAAGAGCACCATTACCCAGTTCCAGAGGTTTGTTTGTTGAGGTTGATATGACCCCTCGACTAAAACCTTACCTTGTTTGAGCCCAATGCTTGTATATAGTGTGTGCTACCTGTGCTTGTGTGTTTGTTTGACTTGCTTCCTGTGCAAGTTAGGTTTAGTTTAGACTTGCTTCCTGTGCAAGTTAGGTGTGGCTTTGCTTCCTGTGCAAGTCATGTTTAGGATAGGCTGGCTCCCTGTGCCAGTTAGCTAGAAACCTTAACTTAGGGATGATTTTGCATGATAACATCTAGGCTCGAGTCGTAGTCTCCCTAGTTGTGTCTTCCTCTGTTATCTGGTTAGGCTAGTCCTTTTTCCCTGCGTAGGGGAACTACGTCGCCCTGATCCTCATACCAGAGGAGGTACGTAGGCAGGAGATGAGCTGATCTCTCCGGGCGCCCTTTTGTTTAGTTTGTGTGAGTTGTTTCTCCTTTTCTGGTTGGAGTCCGACGTAAGTCCAGCGATTGGCAGTTGGTTTCCTGTGTGGGTTTGTTTTGGTTCAGATGCTGATGTAAGTCCAGTGATTGGCATTCGGGCTCCACGTTTGCCTTTTGTGTGCGTTTTGGTTCGGATGCTGATGTAAGCCCAGTGATTGGCATTCAGGCTCCATGTTTGCCTTTGCCTGTGTTTGTTTATGTGCGTGTCAGCCGAGCTACGAATGCTCTGATTCTCCTTCGTCCAAAGGAGATACGTATGCACAGGATGCGATATCCTAGCGAGCATGTGTCGTTTCCCCAGTCCGAACTACTTCGACTCTGATGTCTATGCCTGATAGACTAAGTAGGCCCGGGATGCGATATCCTGCCGAGTCAGTTTCAGTCTGTTTTCTTGTGTCTCTTTCAGCCAGTGTGTGTGTGTGAGCAGCGTTTTCAGCAACCATTTTCCTTCCTATTGTGCGTGGATCCCGTCGAGTACGACGGATGCGTAGGGGTGCTAATACCTTCCCTTCGCATAACCGACTCCCGATCCCATTCTCTTTGGTCGTGAGACCATGTCTTTTCCCAGGTTTACTCTGAGCGTTTCCTTTCCCTCTGTTGGGATAAATAACGCACGGTGGCGGCTCTGTTGTTCTTGTTTCCCGCCGGTTTTTCGCGTAATGCGACAGCTGGCGACTCTGCTGGGGATGAAGAGAAGTTGACCTGTACTGGTCCATCTTCCCTAAGCGAGTCTCTCCTAGCGCTCTCTAGGTTAGGGTTTTGGTCGCTGTTTGCTGCTATTTATTGCATTCATGTTATTTATTGTTTGCATTTATTGTTTGCACATCTGTTTGCATGCATCATACTGGCATCATGTTGGATTCTGTACAGGTTGGTTCCTCCGATTTGGGGTGGATGTTCTGAGTGAAGCCCACTACCCAGGCTTGAGTGTACACATAGGTGTTAGAGTGGATAGTCATGAGGCTTGCGTGGCATGTTGCTATGATAAGTCGTTCATGAGACCCACATTCCAGACGAGGTTTCTGTTGGATATATTTTGTCCTATGGGTGTTCCATAACGACAGATATTCCTTTAGAAATCGTCGACTCTGGTGACCATTTCCCGAGAACTCAGTCGAGGCCTCTCCTCCGAGACGTGATTATGTTAGCTCTGGTGGGCGCATTCTTGCTGCTCAATCCGAGGACCCCGAGACTGGGAACTTGCTTTAGGATATCCTGTTGAGGGGAGTCAGCAGAGGTCTTTTATCCCGTAATAATGCCAAACCTTCAGTGGTAAACGTATTATTCTCGACTGAAGGGCTGAAGCTGACAAACTCTTGTTCTTAGAACCTACCAGTGAGGGGAGGGTTTGATCTCTACAGATACAGTTTCTGCCAGTAATGCCGTGTTAATGATCTTGAGTCGGATTTATGGATCGTTATTTCTGGACGCCGGAGGTTTGATCCTGGTATTGATCGGAGGGTTCCGTTTATTTCGGATCCCTGGGCTGAATTTGAGGGTACCTGCTCATATGTTGATCTGGTTCAGTTGACCTGGTTTAGATGACTTTGGGTTTCAGATGAAGTTGTGACGCCAGAGTTCAAGCCGAAGCTTTGATCCTGTGTCGTGTGATGCACAACCTGACCAGTCATGGCTCCATCATTTGCATCATAGCATGTTTTTTTTCTTTCCAAAAAAATAATGCATAAAAAAAAAGAAGAGAAAAGTTAACCTGCATACGCATCACACGCATCATATTCATGTCATTTTTGCATTACAGGTGTTCTAGTGCCCGACTTCTCACTCTGGTTCCTGTGTTCAGGAAGGATAGCTGATCAAAGACCGCACCGCTACTCAACGAGACTCAACCATCAAAGGAATATGGATCAAGTACAAGCTGAGCTAGCAGAGATGAGGGCCAACATGGCCCAGTTCATGCACATGATGCAAGGGGTTGCGCAAGGACAAGAAGAACTCCGAGCTCTAGTTCAGAGGCAAGAAGCTACAATTCCACCGCCCAACCAGGCTCTGCCAGAGGGAGGCCCGATTAATGATAACCCTGCTACTGCTGTGCCCATCAACAACTATGCTGTAGGTGAAGAGTTGAGGGGTATCCGAGTTGACGGTCAACCAATTGCTCCAGATGCTGCTAATGCCCGAGTAATCCATGCTCCGGCCCGTAACCGAATTCCGATTGTTGACAGACAAGAGGATTTGTTCACTATGCTCAGCGAAGACGACGACATTTTGGGAAGAAACGATACGAGAGATCGTAAAGTTGAGGCCCTCGCTGAGAAGATCCGTGCTATGGAATGTCAAAACTCCCTCGGTTTTGATGTTACTAATATGGGATTGGTTGAAGGCTTGAGAATCCTGCACAAGTTTAAGGCACCATCTTTTGACAAATACAATGGCACCTCCTGCCCTCGCACTCATGTGCAGGCATACTATCGAAAGATCTCGGCGTATACTGACGACGAGAAGATGTGGATGTATTTTTTCCAAGACAGCCTATCTGGGGCGTCTTTGGACTGGTACATGGAGTTGAAAAGGGATTCGATTAGATGCTGGAGGGATTTGGGTGAAGCTTTCCTCAGACAGTACAAGCACAATATGGATATGGCTCCGACCCGGACTCAGCTGCAGAGTCTGTGTCAGAAAAACAATGAGAGCTTTAAAGAGTACGCCCAGAGATGGCGCGAGCTTGCTGCAAGAGTTCAACCCCCTATGCTGGAAAGGGAGTTGACGGACATGTTTATCAGCACTCTTCAAGGTGTGTATATGGACCGGATGGGAAGCTGCCCATTCGGAAGTTTTTCTGATGTCGTCATCTGTGGCGAGAGAACCGAAAGTCTGATCAAGGCCGGTAGGATTCAAGATGTGGGTTCTTCTTCGTCATCGAAGAAACCCTTCTCTGGGGCACCTCGCCGTAGAGAAGGAGAGACCAATGCTGTACAACACCGAGGGGGTGTATATAGAGGAAGTGTGAATAGAGAACCATATCGTCCGGTTGCTGCAGTGACCATTCCTGCACCTCAACCTCGTCAACAACAACAACAAAGGGTTCAACAACCACAACAACAACAACAACAACAACGTCCTTATCAGCAGAGGCAAAGGTTGCAGCCTGACAGAAGATTTGACCCGTTGCCAATGTCATACGCTGAATTATTGCCCGAACTACTCCGGTTAGGGTTTGTTGAGCTGCGTACAATGGCTCCTCCAACAGTGTTGCCTCCTGGGTATGATGCGAACGTCCGCTGTGACTTTCATTCTAGGGCACCAGGCCATCATACTGAGAGATGTCGGGCTTTGCAGCACAAAGTCCAAGATTTGATTGATGCCAAGGCAATCAATTTCGCTCCGGTCCCTAATGTAGTGAACAATCCTATGCCTCAGCATGGTGGGCATAGGGTGAATAATATTGAAGAAGGAGAAGCTGAAGGTTTGGTTGATAGTGTGGACGATGTTCAAACTTCTTTGCTAGTTGTGAAGGGCCGTCTGTTGAAGGGGGGTGTCTACCCGGGCTGTAATGAGGGTTGTTTGGGTTGTGTTGAAGCTGCTAATGGTTGTGACCAGTTGAGGGCTGGTATTCAAAAGATGATTGATGAAGGTTGCATCCAGTTCAGTCGGGCTGTCAAAGATAATGGGTCGGTATCTACTGTCACCATCTACTTTAAACCAGCTGAAGGACGAGGACAAGGGGTTGTTAGTGCACCTGCAGCAAGTGGTGCTCCAGTTACCATTTCTACTCCGGTAACCATCAGTGCTCCAACTACTATCGTTGCGTCTGGCAGAAGACCAGTTGAGAATAGTAGGGCTGTCCCTTGGAGGTATGATAATGCCTATCGCAGCAATCGAAGGGCTGATAATCAGACAAGGCCAGCAAGTCAAGCGCCTGTGACCATCAGTGCACCGGTCAAAACTCATGTGGTTGTGAGTCCTGTGGTGGACAACGTTGGTGGACCAGGAGGCTTTACCCGGAGTGGACGATTGTTTGCTCCCCAGCCGTTGAGAGATGCTAATGCTGAGGCATCTGCTAGGGCGAAGGGCAAACAAGTTGCCGTTGACGAGGAACCGGCTCAGAAGGAGGCTGAGGGTTCATTTGAAAAGGACGTGGAGGAATTTATGAAGATAATCAAGAAGAGTGACTACAAGATCGTAGATCAGCTCAATCAGACTCCATCCAAAATTTCAATTCTCTCTTTGCTATTATGCTTTGAGGCACATCGTGATGGTTTGTTGAAGATGTTGAACATGGCATACGTACCGCAAGAGATTTCCGTCAACCAGCTGGAGGGTGTGCTAGCACCCGTGAGCACCAGGCATGGTGTAGGTTTCACTGACCTAGACTTAACGCCTGAGGGTCGTAATCATAACAAAGCTTTGCACATCACTATGGAATGTAAAGGAGCAGTGCTGTCTCACGTGTTGGTAGACACCGGGTCGTCCTTGAATGTCCTGCCGAAGCAGATTCTGAAGAAAATTGATGTTGAGGGAGTTGTGCTCACTCCCAGTGACCTTATTATGCGCGCATTTGATGGATCCAAACGTTCTGTGTTTGGTGAAGTTACCTTGCCAGTGAAGAT
Organism: Lathyrus oleraceus; assembly: GCF_024323335.1. NCBI lineage: Eukaryota > Viridiplantae > Streptophyta > Magnoliopsida > Fabales > Fabaceae > Lathyrus > Lathyrus oleraceus. The sequence goes on along the minus strand of NC_066581.1, from coordinate 51,943,062 downwards.
AGGTCCCGAAGTTTTCGACGTCATTTTCTACGTGATGGACATTCAACCCGCCTACAGCTGTCTGTTGGGGCGTCCGTGGATTCACGCAGCAGGGGCAGTCTCGTCGACTCTCCATCAAAAACTCAAGTATGTCTGGAACGGCCAAATTGTGACCGTGTGTGGCGAAGAGGAGATTCTGGTGAGTCACCTATCCTCGTTCAAGTACGTCGAGGTAGATGGCGAGATCCACGAAACTTTATGCCAGGCATTTGAGACCGTGGCTATTGAGAGGGTAGCTTATGCTGATCAGAGGAAGCCAGGTGCTTCGATTGCTTCGTACAAGCAAGCCAAGGAAGTTGTGGATTCTGGCAAAGCTGAGGGTTGGGGCAAGATGGTAGACTTGCCTGTCAAGGAAGACAAGTTCGGTATCGGTTATGAGCCTCTCCAAGCAGAGCAGAGTGTGGGTCCGAGCACCTTTACCAGCGCTGGTCTGATGAATCATGGTGACGTCTTTGCAACTGGTGAAGACTGTGATAGTGACTGTGATTTGGACATCTGGGTCCGCCCTTGTGCACCAGGGGAGTCTATCAATAATTGGACGGCTGAAGAAGTGGTTCAAGTTACTCTTCAGACAGAGTAATTTTCCTTTGTTTTTATCATTTTTGCATGAAAACCCTACGCTCTGCCCAAGGCGTAGCGGTTCATTGTAGGGCCTCATCATGTTTTAATGATTATCATAAATAAAGGACGTTTTGCAATCAAATTTTGAGATCTTTGTCTTTCTATTTTTGTTTTCACTTTTTCAAAAAAATGGCAATGTTTTTGTTTTTTGTGACTTTATTGAAATCTTTTTCTAAAAAATAAAACATTAAACATGCAGAAGTGATCTTTTGGCATCCACTATGAACAGTTCTGTTATGCCTCGTCATGATTTCAACAATCCCATCTACCAAGCTGAAGAGGAGAGTGAGGAAGACTGTGAACTCCCCGCAGAATTGGTCAGACTACTGAAGCAGGAGGAAAGGGTCATCCAACCTCATCAGGAGGAGTTGGAGATTGTTAATCTGGGTACTGAGGACGACAGAAGAGAGATCAAGATGGGGGCTGCTTTAGAGGACTCTGTCAAGAGGAGGCTGATTGAGATGCTAAGAGAATATGTGGAAATATTCGCCTGGTCATATCAAGATATGCCGGGGTTGGATACAAACATTGTGGTGCATCGACTACCCCTTAAAGAAGAGTGTCCGTCGGTCAAGCAGAAGCTTCGCAGAACAAGTCCTGATATGGCTGTCAAGATCAAGGAAGAGGTTCAGAAGCAGTGGGATGCAGGTTTTCTGGCTGTTACCAGTTATCCACCGTGGGTAGCCAACATCGTTCATGTGCCGAAGAAGGATGGCAAAGTCAGAATATGTGTCGACTACCGGGATTTGAATAGAGCGAGTCCGAAAGATGATTTCCCATTACCTCACATTGATGTATTGGTGGATAATACGGCTCAATCCTCGGTGTTCTCTTTCATGGACGGGTTCTCGGGCTATAATCAGATCAAGATGGCGCCAGAGGACATGGAAAAGACGACATTCATTACACCTTGGGGCACATTCTGCTACAAAGTGATGCCATTTGGGCTGAAGAATGCCGGTGCTACCTATCAGAGGGCAATGACGACTCTCTTTCATGACATGATGCACAAAGAGATCGAAGTATACGTGGATGATATGATTGCGAAGTCGCAGACAGAAGAGGAGCACCTGGTTAATCTGCAGAAGTTGTTTGACAGATTGGTCAAGTTCAAGCTGAGGCTGAATCCGAACAAGTGTACGTTTGGGGTGAGATCAGGGAAGCTGTTAGGCTTCATTGTCAGTGAGAAAAGGATTGAGGTTGACCTAGCAAAAGTCAAGGCTATTCAAGAGATGCCTGAACCGAAAACGGAAAAGCAAGTCCGTGGTTTTTTAGGGAGATTGAACTACATTGCAAGGTTCATATCTCATCTAACGGCCACGTGTGAACCAATTTTCAAATTGCTCAGAAAGAATCAGGCGATCAAGTGGAATGACGATTGTCAGAAGGCTTTTGACAAGATTAAAGAATATTTACAGAAACCTCCAATCCTGATTCCTCCAGTTCCAGGGAGACCATTAATAATGTACCTATCAGTCACCGAGAACTCGATGGGGTGTGTATTGGGACAGCATGACGAGTCTGGTCGAAAAGAGCATGCCATATACTACCTGAGAAAAAAGTTTACCGACTGTGAAACAAGATATTCACTGCTCGAGAAAACTTGCTGTGCTTTGGCCTGGGCTGCTCGCCGACTAAGGCAGTATATGTTGAACCATACTACTCTGTTGATTTCTAAGATGGATCCAGTAAAGTACATCTTTGAGAAGCCGGCTCTCACCGGGCGCGTTGCTCGATGGCAGATGATCTTAACAGAGTATGACATTCAGTATACGTCGCAGAAGGCCATCAAAGGTAGTATTCTGTCAGACTACCTTGCCGAGCAACCAATTGATGATTATCAGCCGATGATGTTTGAATTCCCTGATGAAGACATCATGTATCTGAAGATGAAAGATTGTGAAGAACCTCTTGTCGAGGAAGGACCGGATCCTGATGACAAGTGGACACTGATGTTTGATGGGGCTGTGAATATGAACGGTAATGGTGTTGGTGCAGTGCTGATCAATCCTAAAGGTGCTCATATGCCTTTTTCTGCCAGATTGACTTTTGATGTCACCAACAACGAAGCTGAGTATGAGGCTTGTATCATGGGGATAGAAGAAGCCATTGATCTGAGGATCAAAACACTTGACATATTTGGAGATTCAGCTCTAGTGATCAATCAGGTCAATGGAGATTGGAATACGAACCAGCCGCATTTGATTCCGTATAGAGATTACACCAGAAGAATATTGACGTTCTTTAAGAAGGTGAAGTTGTACCATGTCCCCCGGGATGAGAATCAAATGGCTGATGCTTTGGCTACTTTATCCTCGATGATCAAAGTTCATTGGTGGAATCATGTGCCACATGTTGCGGTAAATCGACTCGAGAGGCCTGCGTATGTGTTTGCAGCCGAGTCTGTTGCGATTGATGAGAAGCCGTGGTATTATGACATCAAGAACTTCCTCAAGACTCAAGAGTATCCTGAAGGTGCGTCAAAGAATGACAAGAAGACCCTGAGAAGGCTAGCTGGAAGCTTTTATTTGAATCAGGATGATGTGCTGTATAAAAGGAACTTTGACATGGTCTTGCTCAGATGCGTGGATAGACACGAAGCAGACATGTTGATGCAAGAAGTGCACGAAGGTTCGTTTGGTACCCATGCTGGTGGTCATGCAATGTCGAAGAAACTGTTGAGAGCCGGTTATTACTGGATGACTATGGAATCCGATTGCTTCAAGTATGCTCGGAAGTGCCATAAGTGTCAGATTTATGCGGATAAGGTGCATGTACCACCAAGCCCGTTGAATGTCATGAACTCGCCTTGGCCGTTTGCCATGTGGGGCATTGACATGATTGGGAAGATTGAGCCTACTGCTTCTAACGGACATCGATTCATTTTGGTTGCGATCGATTACTTCACCAAGTGGGTAGAAGCAGCTTCCTATGCCAACGTCACCAAACAAGTGGTTGCTCGGTTCGTCAAGAAAGAAATCATCTGTCGTTATGGAGTCCCTGAGAGAATCATCACTGACAATGGTTTGAATCTCAATAACAAAATGATGAAAGAACTGTGCAGAGATTTCAAGATTGAACATCACAATTCTTCTCCTTACAGACCAAAGATGAATGGTGCTGTAGAGGCAGCTAACAAAAATATTAAGAAGATTGTGCAAAAGATGGTCGTTACGTACAAGGATTGGCATGAGATGCTGCCTTTCGCTTTGCATGGATACCGTACTTCAGTGCGTACGTCGACCGGGGCAACCCCTTACTCCCTTGTGTATGGAATGGAAGCAGTCCTACCAGTTGAAGTGGAGATCCCTTCTCTGAGGGTGTTATTGGATGTCAAGCTGGACGAAGCCGAATGGATTCGTACAAGGTTTAATGAGTTAAGCCTTATCGAAGAGAGACGGTTAGCAGCTGTGTGCCATGGGCAGTTATATCAGAGAAGGATGAAGCGAGCCTTTGATCAGAAAGTGCGTCCTCGGACATTTCAAACTGGTGATCTGGTTTTGAAGAGGATCCTTCCTCCCGGTACAGATAACAGGGGCAAATGGACTCCTAATTATGAAGGTCCATATGTTGTGAAGAAGGTCTTCTCCGGTGGAGCCTTGATGCTTACAACAATGGATGGTGAAGATTTTCCTTCCCCTGTTAACTCAGACGTAGTCAAAAAATACTTCGCATAAATTGACCCGCTGGACAAAAAGAATAAAAGAGTCCAGGCAAAAAAGGGCATCCCGGCGAACCAAAAAACAGAAAGAAAAGGTTCGGGCAAAAATTAGGGATAAAAAAGAAAAGAATTTGTACACCCGGTAAGTCGAAAACCCGCAAGGGCGGCTTAGGCAAAAATGGGTATCCCGGTGGATTGAAAACCCGAAAGGGCGATCCAGCCAAAAGAGGGATTAGAGCGAAGACTACAGTCTGAGTTGTCTGTACTTCATCGCGCTTCGTCAGCTGCCATCTCGAAAGATGTGATCGGTCCAGTCAGTCTTCTCAGAAAGCAAGGAGTTGGAGAAAAACTGATGATCTATGAGTTATAACAGAGTTGGGAAACAGTGGATGCCGTGTTCACATTGCCATTAGGATAGTTTATTTTCCTTTTGTGCGCAATTACCTCTTCCTAGGAATTGCTTCCCAATGTATTTGCCTTTTCAGGCACCTTTTTCAATCAATAAAAGTCGTTATTCAGATAAATTGCTCCCTTGTTTTTACTTTTACTGTTTTGTTTGCAAAAACGTCCGAATTTTTGATAAACATTGCATATAAAAACATGAAGGCTAAACAATAACGTGCAAAAGATCAAAACATTTGAAAATCATTTTGAATGATGAGGACACTTGAGCGTATCTTGTCCATGTCCCCCCCTGGGGGCATTTGTTATTCCGTTTCGCAGGTCGTCACTTGCGAACATTCTCCAGCAGTTTATTTCCCAGAATAAAGCTTTTCTCCTAGCTATGGATTGGTTAGGTCGTCCCCGAGTGGAGCGGGTTTCATGAAATTTTTCTCCAGCATAGTTCATCCTACCAGTGGATTGGACAAGTTTCAGTATCAGATCGGTGTGTGCATCCCCAGCTCGAATCTATTCTACCTGTGGATTGCGTGGGTCGTCCCCGGCGGAGTAATAGATATTCCCCAAAGCAGAGTTTATCCTACCTGAGGCTTGGTTGCGTCTTCCCCAGTGAAGCCGCTTTATCAGTCCCCGGTAAAGTCGTCTTGTTACTCCCATCAAGTATTATCCCCAAAGAGTTTCCTGGTTTATCTTCCCCAGCGGAGCAGTTATTTCCCCAAGCGGAGTTTATCCTACTTGTGGTTTGGTTGGGCCGTCCCCAGCAAAGTTGCCGGTTTTGTCAGTAGCAAGTTGCTTTATTACTCCCCAGCGAGTTGCCTTGTCTCCCCCTAGCGGAGTTGTATTGATGGTTCCCCGGCAGCTGCCTTGTTTTTCTCCCCAGCGGATTGGTATCGATGATTTCTCAGCACAGTCGTCCTGTGTAGTCCCCGGCGGAATTTTCATCATTTTGCATTTTGCATGTAGTGATCATTGCATCCTCAAACTGCGTAGCATTTCCATTCCATATGGAGCATTACGCCATAGAAAAATTCAAACATATGCATTCATGTGTTAACCCAACCAGACTGTATCTCCGACAGAGGCGGATCCTGTTGTTCAACATCAGCACAGCACGTCTGCTACAGTTGCTCCTGACAATATTCAGGATTGATATCCCCACAGAGGTTTATTTCCTCACCCGTTGGTGACAGAAGGCTTGTTTCTCCTCAGTGAGACCCCCAGCAAGTGATCAGCCTTGCCTTGACATATCTAAGATGTCGTTCTTGTGATACCAGTAAGTGTCGTGTCAGCACCCGCGTGTGTTTCTTTTTTGGTGTCGGTAAACACCATTGTTTCGGTGTCGGTAAACATCGAGTCTCACCCCAGTCATCAGTAAATGTCTGGTCATTTTTGGTGTCAGTAAACAACATTGTTTCGGTGTCGGTAAACATCGAGTCTCACCCCAGTCATCAGTAAATGTCTGGTCATTTTTGGTGTCAGTAAACACCATTGTTTCGGTGTCGGTAAACATCGAGTCTCACTCCCAGTCATCGGTAAAAGTCTGGTCGTCTTTGTTTGATGTCAGTAAACATCATCTTTCGATGTCGGTAAACATCAAGTCTTTTCCTCAGTCATCAGTAAATATCTGATAATCCCCAGCTAGAAATCCCCAGTAGAGTCATCAGTAAATGTCCTATTTGGTTTCCGGTTGTGAATATTTGTTTTTCTCTTCCCAGTAAATTTTCCCCCAGTCATCGGTAAATGTCTGGTCGTTTTTGGATGTCGGTCAACATCATCTTTCGATGTCGGTAAACATCGAGTCTCATCCCAGTCATCGGTAAATGTCTGGTCGTGCACTACTTTCTTGTTGATAAAATCAAGATCCCCAGAAGTCGTCGGTAAACGTCTTGTCTGATTCCATTACAAAGATTTTGTTCCTCCCCAAGTGGAGACGCCATCGGTAAATGGCCCCGTTTGCTTCGATATCGGTAAATATTGAAGGCCCAGTTTTATCCGCCATCGGGAAATGGCCCAATTTTCTTCGATATCGGTAGATATCGAGTTCCCAGTTGCAGCAGCCATCGGTAAATGGCCTTGTTGAAGTTGATATCGGTAAATATCAAGTTGCTTTGAAGCCACCATCGGTAAATGGTCTTGCTTCCTTTTTTACATCAAAGTTGTTTCCCAGCAGCCATCGGTAAATGGTCTCGCTGAAGTTGATATCGGTAAATATCAAGTTCCCAGTTTTTAACCATCGGTAAATGGTTTCGCTTTTCTGAAGTTGTTTCCCAGCAGCCATCGGTAAATGGTCTCGCTGAAGTTGATATCGGTAAATATCAAATTCCCAGTTCCTAACCATCGGTAAATGGTTTCGCTTTTTCTGAAGTTGTCATGCAGTCGTCATCGGTAAATGACGTGGTTCTTCTTGTATTATATCCAGTTGGTGCAAATTTCTACGGTTCTTTGATATTCAATCCCTATTTACCCTGAATGTCCGACAGCGGTTGCTATCATTCGTTCGGGTTCCCAGCTGATTGAATAGGGGCAGCTGTAGCACCTCAAATTTGCACCTATCATTATACATACATTCTCATATTAGGTCATAAGATTAACATGGTCCACTGCATAGCATTGCATTGTCCCTTTGCCTCAAGTGCAAGCCATTCAGAAGATTTAGGTCAAACTGATCAGGAGATCAGTCAGTCAAGCAAGCAAGTGCAATTTTCATTGAGCCAAGGCCCTAGGGTTGGTCCAACATGTTCACATGACCTAGGGGTCCTCTTGAAGTGTTTTCGTCAAGGATTGGATGTTCAGAAGTCATCAGTCAATGCACAGTTTACCAGAAACCCTAAAAAGTCAACCTTGGCCAACTGGGCTTGATTTTATGGATTTCAAGGTGGGAATTGGTTTGAGAGGGTTCCTTCATGTCCATATAGGCCTCATATAACATGTCAAACATCATCATGGAAGAATTTGAAGCCAGACAAAAAATTTCCAAAAATAGAAACTTGACCTGTAATTGGAATTTGCCAAAAATGGAAACTTCTTGATCCTAAACTTACATCATGATACAAGCTTCAAATGAATTTTTGCCCAACATGAAAGTTGAAGATCTTGTTCTCCCGTTTCCAAAAACTCCAAGAACACTCAATTCCCATGTATGGTTGGCAAGTTATGATCAAATCATTTTCAGAAATTTTTGAACTTCAAAAGGCCATATCTCTCAAACCATTTGGCCAAATTGGGTGGGTTTTTTGCAACAAGTCACATTTGATCCCCTCTTTCCAAATATGTCATCATCATTCATCAAAACATCACCAATCAAAATGGCATTTTTGAACTTGTTTGAATTAATTTCAAGTGTAGTGAAAAAATGAGTTTCAAAATTAAGCATTTCTAACAATTTTGGCCAATTGGAATAGTTCAGATATGATATTTGGAACATGTTACAAGCCCAATTTCGTGCACTTTCATGCACCTCCATGCAAATGGTTGGTTTGTTAGCAAAATGGCAAAAACACTCATTAAACCAAATTGTGATTAACATTCCATTAGCAAACCTTAAACAGCATATATATAGCTCATTTTCTGCCAAACAGAAGCCCTAGCAGCCTCATTTACACAAACAGAAAACTCATTTCTCAAAACACTCGTTTTTCTTCATTTGGATTTTTTGGCTGAAACCTTCAAAGAACACGATTCCTACTCACTTGTTCTTCATTTACCATCACTTTGGAAGCCATTTCAAGCCTCAAATCCCAGCTGTAAGCAAGGAACTCGTGGCTGCTATTTCCAAGCTCTTCCATGGCAGATTCGGTTTAGAGCTATCTTGAACATTCTTGAGCTAAACTTCCTTCACCATTCACCTTGTGGAAGCTAGTGGAGCATCTGTTTTGAGCCAACACATCCAAACAACACCTGTTTCATCATTTTCTTCAAAATCAAGTAAGGTTTCGAATCTCATTATTCTCAAAATGTTGCTATGCTTTGTGTAGAGTTTGCCTTGCTGATTATTTTGCACTTTGAATCGTGTTGAATGGTTAAGTATGCTGAAAGTTACATGGATCTAAAGTTTGATAGTTGAATATGTTCTTGTTTGATTCATGATGTTTAGCTCAAATTATTGAAAACCAAGCTTGGATTTGTGATGTGTGATGTTTGCTGGTTCTAATGGTGTGCGTGTTGTCCATTTCTGTGACAAAAAAATTTCACGATTGAAGAACAAGATGATGATGTTACTGTACGCATAAACCCTAATTGCATTTTCCAGATTTTCCCTTGCCCGTGTTTGGTTGCTGGGAATTGTTTTGTTTGCATGAGAATTTACTGTTTTATCGCCATGCACCATTTACCATGTGACACGCTGCTAACCGATACGCCGCGTTTCATTAAAATTTCCAAATAATTACACAAATGCCACCGGTCACACATAATTCCATTAAATCATTTATTTGTTTTAATATTTATTTCATTTTGTTGCTCAATCTTGCTAAAATCATAGCTCATTCATTGTTAATCCAAATTTGATGAGAATTTTTGCATTTTGTTCATCTGGATCTCTAGTATTTAATCATGATTTTTCCTGATTTTTTTGGATAAATGGATTTTAATTTGTGCTAGGGTTTATCACATGTGCTCATATTTTGTACATCTTGCCAAAACATTTGTGAAATGATGATGCATTATCCAATGGATTTGAAATTTTTTGTGCTCAAACTAGACACATTCATGGTGATTTTGGTTTAGAGTTTGTGAATTTATCATGTATGGTTTGTGAGTTATGATTTTCTGAAGTAGGATGTGACAATTTGTGTCACACCATTGATGTGCAACTTGATGATTTTCAATACCATGCCTCTTGACCTCAAATTGCTTTGAATTTTTGCATGAATGTACTCTTGAATGTCTAGTTTATATGTGATTTTTATTGGATTTGTTTGTTGCATTTCCTAATTGTTTGAGATTTTTCTCCCCTGTTTGGTCTTATGTTGAAGTTTTGTGACACATGCTCCCATTTCATTTGTGAAATTCTCATACTTTATTAGATGGACATGAAATTTGATATGTGATTAGTAGACATCTTAAGCTTTGCCATGGTTTTGATCCCATTCATTTCTCATATGCTATCACTGATTTATGATTTTCTCAAGTTGATGCATGTTTGGTTGACTTCTTTGAGCATGTTTGGACTTGCCCTGCCTTTCTGATTTTCATTGACCAACTTCTACTTGTCCAAATGAGTTGAAATTTGATATGCTTACCATGCTATGGATGATGTTTTACCATGATTTATTTGATGATTTTTGGAATTGTTTATGATTGGTTTTGAGTTGAGTCTTGCTGTTGACTTCTATGAGCTTCCATATGCCATGCTTTGACTTCTTTTGCTTATAAAATGATGATGATGAATGATATGATTGTGGAACCAATTGAGTTTGTTTCTTGATTGTTTGAAATTGATTTTGGACACTTGCCACTTGCTGTTTTAACTTTCTCATCCCCTTTTGACCCTAGGCTTGTCCTAGTGGTCCTGTTACTCATGTTTGAGCTCATTTTCTCAGGTTAAGCAACAATTACCCAATGAGACCAATACAAATTGATTGAGTGTGCTTGTTTATCATGACTAATCTATTTGTTTTGTAGGTTGCTTGGCTCACATGCCTTGAACCTTGTGTATTGCACATTTATCTGCTTGTGTTGACTGTTAACCTTTGTTTCATTCTGATTTAACTTTGACTTGTATACTAACTGTGCTTGACTGATTTCAGGTACTTTAGTTGCTTTTAGTTCCTTGTGAACTTTGCTTTGCTTTGCTTAAGAGCAATTTGCATTGAGGTATAACTTCTTTACTTCATGTAGTCTGGAAGACCTGGCCTGTTACTTGGCCAGGCAACTGTCTGAAGTCCTCCTTAAGAGGCAATGTTTGTGATTGTTTAAAATTGTCCCTGTACATATTCAAAGACCTCCTAAGTGAAGAGGCAATTGGCAGAACCCAAGGGATATGCAATCTATCCCCTACTATTCTGTGTGTCACTCACCTTGCTCACACTACCTGTGTTGATGCATAGTGAGTAAAAACCCAAGATCTATTGAGTCTAACTTGTGGAGAGAGTTCCTACTTTCTGAACTCCCACACCTTCTGATATTCAAATGCTCTCCCTGACCAGGGATAAGAGCAATGAGGCACACCCCTCACCTCCTTTCATCTGCTTCACCTTAGCCTCTCAATGGCAAGGTTAAGAGCACCATTACCCAGTTCCAGAGGTTTGTTTGTTGAGGTTGATATGACCCCTCGACTAAAACCTTACCTTGTTTGAGCCCAATGCTTGTATATAGTGTGTGCTACCTGTGCTTGTGTGTTTGTTTGACTTGCTTCCTGTGCAAGTTAGGTTTAGTTTAGACTTGCTTCCTGTGCAAGTTAGGTGTGGCTTTGCTTCCTGTGCAAGTCATGTTTAGGATAGGCTGGCTCCCTGTGCCAGTTAGCTAGAAACCTTAACTTAGGGATGATTTTGCATGATAACATCTAGGCTCGAGTCGTAGTCTCCCTAGTTGTGTCTTCCTCTGTTATTTGGTTAGGCTAGTCCTTTTTCCCTGCGTAGGGGAACTACGTCGCCCTGATCCTCATACCAGAGGAGGTACGTAGGCAGGATGATGAGCTGATCTCTCCGGGCGCCCTTTTGTTTAGTTTGTGTGAGTTGTTTCTCCTTTTCTGGTTGGAGTCCGACGTAAGTCCAGCGATTGGCAGTTGGTTTCCTGTGTGGGTTTGTTTTGGTTCAGATGCTGATGTAAGTCCAGTGATTGGCATTCGGGCTCCACGTTTGCCTTTTGTGTGCGTTTTGGTTCGGATGCTGATGTAAGCCCAGTGATTGGCATTCAGGCTCCATGTTTGCCTTTGCTTGTGTTTGTTTATGTGCGTGTCAGCCGAGCTACGAATGCTCTGATTCTCCTTCGTCCAAAGGAGATACGTATGCACAGGATGCGATATCCTAGCGAGCATGTGTCGTTTCCCCAGTCCGAACTACTTCGACTCTGATGTCTATGCCTGATAGACTAAGTAGGCCCGGGATGCGATATCCTGCCGAGTCAGTTTCAGTCTGTTTTCTTGTGTCTCTTTCAGCCAGTGTGTGTGTGTGTGAGCAGCGTTTTCAGCAACCATTTTCCTTCCTATTGTGCGTGGATCCCGTCGAGTACGACGGATGCGTAGGGGTGCTAATACCTTCCCTTCGCATAACCGACTCCCGATCCCATTCTCTTTGGTCGTGAGACCATGTCTTTTCCCAGGTTTACTCTGAACGTTTCCTTTCCCTCTTTTGGGATAAATAACGCACGGTGGCGGCTCTGTTGTTCTTGTTTCCCGCCGGTTTTTCGCGTAATGCGACACATGGAAGCCAAGTTGACTGAGGCTGAATGGTGTCAAACCGGGTATGATCAACTGAATTTGATTGAAGAGAAGAGGTTGACTGCCATGTGTCATGGTTAGTTATACCAACAGAGAATGAAGAAAGCATTTGACAAGAGGATCAGACCTCATGTGTTTAGAGAAGGTGACCTTGTGCTCAAGAAGATTTTATCTTTCAAACCAGATTCTATGGGCAAATGGACTTCGAATTATGAAGGCCCATATGTTGTTAAGAGAGCCTTTTCAAGCGGTGCTTTGATTCTTTCAACTATGGATGGTGAAGAGTTCACTCGTCCTATGAATGCAGATGCAGTCAAGAAATACTTCGCCTAAAAAAGAAAAGAACAACTCACTAAGTTGAAAACCCGAAAGGGCGGCTTAGGCAAAAATGAACGTCTCGGTGAATTGAAAACCCGAAAGGGCGGTCCAGGCAAAAGTTAGAGACATAAAATAGAGAGAATTATCCCGATAAATTGAGTACCCCACCTTGGGGAAATTTATGCAAAAATTAGGGATTATGGCAAGTAACTGCATCCTGCTGATCTTCAATTTTGAAGACTTTCTTGAGCACATCGTCGAATTCTGATCCCCAGTAGCAGCCAAGAGCATAGTGGATATCAAGAGATGGTAGAAGGATTAGTGATCATTGTATTCAATGTAACCTCTTTCTATGTAAATTACCATTTTTAATTCTTGTAAAGATCTATGGAGTTTTGTCATTTACAGACTACCATTCTATTTAAATAAGTTGAGCTTTTATCCAATTGTTTATACTCTTATTTAATTCAGCCAAATAGTTTTAAATTTTATTATGATCATTTTGAAAATTAAAATTTTAATAAAAAATCATATTTTCTTAAACATATAAAAGTATTAATTCTGAGCAATCGATTCCATTTAAAAGGAATATCAATAGTGGTCTGAAAGCAGTAAGTCCTAGTGTGGAGCATTATTGGTTCTCCCCGAGCAGTAGGAATGATTCCTCTTTCATCCCCGGCATCATATTTAGCACTCAGTGTTTGTTGATTTCCTCAACTGTTAATTCGCTGTTGTCTCCAACTGATTTGTGTTTGTTCCCCAGCCGAGTACGGGCATTTCGTTATAGCAGTTTGCATCAGTTCTGGCAGAACTTTGGTTTCCCCGCAAGACGCCATCAGATTCTATCTCAGTCAAAGTTTTCTCCTGGTTTCTGAGCAGCTATTTGTGTTTATCCCCTGCAGGGTTGTATCCCATTTGATATGGTATTGACCTAAAATTCCCCGCCGAGTAGTAGCAGTTTCTTCAGTAGATCTCCTATCTTCTTCTCTAGTTAGGTTCGAGCCTTTGGGATATTGATCTCTCTTTTCTCCAGCAGTCGTTTCCCTCTTTTGTGGATGGGCCGAGAATTGTATCGATGATTCAAACTTGTGACATTTTTGTATCCTTTGCGATTATTGTCAGAATAATCATCATATATACATATACATATACATATACACTCATATAACTTCATTATTGCATCATTACACCCTGAGATTCATTCTTGTGATTCTTATCCCCTGCTATGGTGGTACTTTATCCCCGTTCAGGATCGACATGTCTGTCCTCCTTCAATTGTAGAGTGTCAGTCCCCCTAAGCAGAAAGACTTTAACCTTTCTCCTTTCCCCACCGATTTATTTCCTTGTGGATAATTTTTATTTCAGCTTCCTCCCCAGTTGATTATCTAGATGGAATCACTCCACTCGAGTTATATCCTCATTGGGTTGAGTCTTGATTGACCGTTTCTTTCTAGATCTTACCTAGATAGATATTTTTGGTCCTCTGAGAGTTTATTACCCAGTAACAAGTAGTATTCTTCTTAGTTTGCAGTTTGTTACTTCTCGCCCAATACCTAGAAAAAGTAACCTCTTTTCTCCCCAGCGAATTTGTTCTCACATTTCCCCAGGAAGTATATCCTTAATATGTTCGTCCTAACCGATGACAAATATTTTCTTCCCCTGCTTTGAGCCTATCCTTGATATGTTCATCCTAACCGACGACGGATATTCTCATCTTTGGTATTCTACCCAGTAAGAAGGTAGTTGTAATCCCTATTTGTTTCCTAGAGAGTTAATCCTTGATATGTTCATCCTAACCGATGATGGATTTCCTTCTCTTTGCGGTCTTCTGCCCAGTAACCGGTGGTTGTAAATCCTGCTTTTTCTCCCCTTTGTAGAGTTTATCCTTGATATGTTCATCCTAACCGGTGACAGATATTCTCTTTGTTGGTATTCTATCCAATAACTGATAGGTGTAATCCCTAGTTTTCCCCTCGGAGTCTATCCTTGATATGTTCATCCTAACCGATGATGGATATTCTCTTTGATGGTATTCTATCCAGCATTCGATAGATGTAATTCCTATTCTTTTTGTTCAGGTGGTTTATCCTTGATATGTTCATCCTAACCGATGACGGTTATCCTCCTTAACATCCCCAGGAAAGTCTATCCTTGATATGTTCATCTTAACCGGTAACCGATTTTCTTTCCTTTGAGTTTATCCTTGATATGTTCACTTTAACCAGTGACGGATATTCTCTCCTTTGCGGTTTTCTGCCCAGTAACCGGTAATTGTAAATCCTATTTTCAACTTTTCCCTAGCAAGGCTATTCTTACCCAGTAACCGGTAATGAATACACCTCCTGGAGGCCCTCAGTGGGTCATCCTTGATATGTTTACCCTAGCTAGTAAGAGATGTTCTCCCTGTCAGATTTTTGTTATCCCCATACCCAGTAACAGGTAGTGGATAATACATTTCTACTCCTCCTGTGTTTGAAGATCTTTTCTTCCCCAGTTGAGTTGAGCGCGCATTTCCTTAGTGGAATCGCTTTTCCTGCATGGTTCAAGTATTTCAGCTTTGTTTTGACCTATCTGATTCCCTTGCAAATTTTCTTTCCCCCGACTGATTCTTTCCATTTTCATGGAATCCCTCGTGTCCGCCTAGCAGATTTTTGAGTCGTAGCCTGGCATATGCATAACCTTTTATCCCCCTAGAGTCTCTGTCTCCCCAAATGAGTTTTCCTTACGGAATGCATTACGTTCCTGCGGACTTTCGGTCTCTCTGAATTCTTTTCCTTTATGGCAAAATTTTCCCCACAGAGTTTATTTTCAGCATTCATATCATTTGCATCATGAGGTCTCTAAGGGACCAAAATTTGTTCCTATATGTTGTTATTTAATCCCATTCTACTGAGTCGATATGAAGATTTTAACCTTCACCTCCTTAGTTAGAATGTCCTTAAATAGGGGCAGCTCTAAGACCCCAAATTTTGATCCTAAGATCCCTCATGCTATCTCATCATATGCATTAGCATTGGGATCATAACTTGGCATCCTCCTTACTATTCATTCATTGGGTTTGTTTTGGGAGAGATCACCAAGCACTATGTGATTGTATCATACTTTATATTTTATCATCTTTACTAACCAAAAATACAAAAAAAAATATGTCTTGGCATTTGTCTAACTCTTTTGTAGGTATGGCACTTGATCATCTTTGATCTATGAAGCACACATCTAGTGTTTAAGACCCTCTTTGCTAAGATCTCAACCAAGAAGTGTTCCATAATGGCTCTAAGGCCTCATATATGAGTCCCTTTGATCTTCACATGTTATTTTTATCAAGAATTCTTCAAGATTTTGGAATTGGTTTGCCTTGGAAACCCCAGTTCATCTGGGTATCTTGTGTAACTTCTTCAACAAGCTTCTTCACCAATTAATCAAAAATTTCAAGGGACACTTCAAATTTCATCATTCTATGCATATATGATCTCCCATGAGTCTCAAAAGTCAAGAGAATTGCAAGTTAGCAAGGTGGTTGATGATGGTTGACCAGAGGAATTCATCTGATCAAAACTGGGGTCCCCTAGACCCTATCTCCTACATTTTTCATCATCTGAAAATAGTTCCAAGAGCAAAGTTACTCTACATGACATTCCAAACAACTTTCATGTTGAGGTCTAGAGCTATTTTTGCTTGGAAAGTCATTTTTTATGTTGAAAGATTATAGGTCATTTTGTATAAACCCTAATTTGGAGGTCAACTTCCGAAGGCCATAACTTGCTCATTTTTTATGAGATGAAAGATTTCCAAGTTGTACAATCAAATTCAAGGTGCCTACTTCAACTTTTATGTTTCGAGGAAGGGCTAATTCATCTTTTATGAGCATGTGATATAAGGATACATTATAGGTCATTTTGGACCAAGACCATTGAACAAGTGATTTTCCTCAACTTCAAAAATGCATAACTCATTCATCTCAAATCCAAATAAGGTCAAATTGATGACCATTTTGAAGGATTTTGAAAGAGCTACAACTTTTATGAAGACACGTTTCTCATTTGAAGCTAACATAAAAAGGTAGCCAAGGTGGAATAAGTGAACATATGGCTTAACACTTAGAATTTTTTTTGATATGTTTAAATTTCCAAACTCCCACCTCAAAATTCATCATGATACAAGCTTCAAATGGAAAAGTGTTCAACATAAGAGTTGCTCCTATTAATCTAACCTTTCTAAAGAGTCCAAATTCATCCATTTTGGACATGGTTTGAGTGGTCTGCGCATGGCTTGAACATGGCATCATCATTTGGAAAGAATCAACTTCAGACATCTGCACATTTTTGCCTTGCATTCCAATTCACTTTCAGACTCAATTACATGTATTATGGGCTTAATTGATTAGCTTCATGGGCCTATACATGCCCATGCAAGCATGCATCACTCAATTGCCAAATTTGGAAACAATTTTGAAAGGTGGAAATATCACTTGATTCAGCTATAAATAAGGGTCCCTTGCATCAGAATTACAGACCCTTGCACGACAACTTTGCCTTCAACACTTCAAACCCTAACCATTGAAAGGAAAACCTGAGAACTTTCTTTTGAAAATTGAGTTTGAATCTCACCGTTTGGGGATTCAAAACTCCAGGGATCCAAAGCTTTGTTTCAATCCTAAGCCACTTCTGGAAGCTTCCTGAGCAAGATCAAACAAGAATCAAATCAAAAAGAGATCAAGTTCTGCACAACATTGAAGGTATTTTCCAGATTTTTTCTTCTCTTCGGTTCTCTCTTAATTCTCATCAATTCTCTTGGATCCTTGGTGTAGCGGGATATTCGTTACCATTAGAGATATTGACTAAATCCAAGGTAAATCATACAAGTCGAGTCGCCACCGCACTTCTATTTATCCAAAGGAATGGTTAGAAAGCGAACAAAAACCTAATAGTTTTAACAAAAACTAGTAAAAGGAACATAAATCTGAGTAAGGGGGTTGGTTATGCAATGGGAAGGTGTTAGGCACCCAAAACATCCTAGGTACTCCTAGGGAGCCCTTTTCATACTTGTTGCAAAGGTTGTTGTTTTGTGAAAATTTTGATTGTGCAAACATGATTGAAGAGATGGGAAGAGAATATACAAGTTATTTACATTTTTGTGTTTGGATGGATAAACCCATTGCCTACGTACCATCTTATAAAAAGATTAGGATCAAAACCACGTAGTTCGGGATAAAAATCTCAAAATGAGTTGGTGAATTGATTGGTCCAAAAGCCTTAAGGTCTTTTGTTATCAAAGGGAGAAAACTCAACCAAGCCACAAATCCACCATGTGAGGATAGCTTCAACATGCTAGTGAGGGGTTAACCCTATAATAAGCATGGAAGACTCATTGTCCATCACTAAGGATATAGGTGAGTATTACATCTACCACAAAGATAACTCAAACCTAATAGCTAAAGGTTATGGAAAATTTGATTAAGAAGGTGGCCATTGGAACCACAAAAAAACATTTAAATGGGTTATATTTACCAATTAAAAGTATGTACAAAATGGTCAAAGTTGACTTAAGGATTCAATTCAAAATAAGTATTGTAAAAAGGAAAGTTTGAAAATCAAAAGCATAAGGCTTAGGTTTCTAATATTTGAAAGCAATAGTTAAATGTTTGCAAAAAGAGTTTTAGCTTGGGTTAGAGTGAGAGAAGAAGAAGAAGGGCTAAGTCCTAAGTAAAACAAAGAGAGAAGGGATGAAGAATCAAAACCACAATGGAGTCCCTCTCTTGAGATCATATTGATGATCCAAGTAGCTCCCATCCTTTGGAATAAGCAACCACAAAGCATAAGCAATCAAATAAGTCTCTTAAGAGATCCTCAATGTATCTTGTATCTTCCACTTGGATGAAAATGGCAATGGTCCTCCAATTAAGCTCAAATGGAAACTCCTAGCACAAAAGCACACACATCAAAAGTTCCATGAAGTAAAACAAGAATGGACAAGAGTGAGTTTAGAGATTTGGGTCTTCTAATCCATCTTCATCATTAAGATCCTTTTACTCCAATTTTTCATAAGGAAAAGGTCCTAGAATCTAAGTCCAATTCTCCATTTCTTTGTGTAAGACCCCAATTTTGACCCTAAGATCCCTCATGGCATCATAACATTGCATTTGCATTGCCTCAAGGATCTTTAGCATCTTGGTTCCCTTTGCCTTTGGGTGGGACTCCTTGTGATTGGTTTGAGATCACCAAGCATGCTTGAATTATACATCATTGTTTCTCTTACTTTTGTTTACTAACCAAAAGCACAAAAATGTGTCACTAACATCTTTTGTTTGAAGCTTGAGTATCATCCAAGACACTTTGTGGGTTCTATTTAGAAGATCAGTCAACACAAAGGAATGGCTTGAGATACTTCCAACAGGTTCAAATGGGGTCTATTCGTCAGTCAAAAAGTTAATCTTGAAGGAGCAAAAGTTTGTTCATGAGCTGTCATGCTCGCTAGGCGAAGCCCACGTGTTTAAAAAAAACGAAAAACCAAAAAAAAAAAAAACGAAAAAAAGTAAAAAAAAAATAAAATAAATAAATAAATAATAAATAAATAAATAAATAAAATATAACAAAAATATTTTGGACTTGGGCCTCTCTCATTTGAGCCCACAGGTCCACAAAAATCAGGTTATAAATTCAGAGTTTCAGTGAAACAAAATTCAATTCTATTCCTATTACCCTAGCAGGGAAAAAGATAGTGAGAGAAGAGCTAACAGAGTTCAGAGCAACCTCCAGAGACTGAAGGGAACTCATCGGCAAAGAACCAATTCCCTCTCATATAAACCCTCAGATTGCTTTGCAAACCCAACCGGGCAATTCAATTTCATTCGATCTCTCCAGTCAGGTTTGCCTTATTCCCATTACTTTATGCTTTTAATTTGAATGCTCTGAATGTATGAGGTATTATGGGTGAATTTGATACCCTTTTGATGCATGTGTTTGACAAGAGGTTTAGGCCTCCTACCCTTGGTTGCTTTTTGTGAGCTTTTGTGAATTTTAATGGCATGATTCAGGTGGTTACATTTTGATTTGGGGGCAACTCCTGATTACTCTATCTTGTTTCTCTAACCTGTTTGTTGAGTTTTGTTTTGTGAGGGCTCATATGACTCTTGCAGAGATGGCTTGCCTGGTGTTCCACTTTATTTGTGGGATACCACCTGGAGGTTTATTCCGATTACCTGTACTGACTCACGTTCTTTGATGGTATTTAGCTTGGGAATCTTTGGGTTTCTTATTTATCTAATTGCTGTTACTTCGGATCTTTATCCGTACGGTAGATCTCTCGATCCCTTTACTTTTCCCGCATGTTACCGATTTCTTAGGTTTCGTATAACCTCTCGTAGCATGTCAATTAAGGTAGCGCGGTTCCTTCATCTAGGGCTGCCTTTTTGCATGAGCATCCCTAAACACCCCAAACTCATTGATTTTTCTTTTCCTAAGAACACGTTATCTCCTTCTACTACAGGCGAGTAAGTCTCCAAAGGTCGAGCATCCGGTAGATTGCGTAGTAACGTCGTTCACCCCAAAACACAACCCTTACCCCATAGGTGGTCGAACTACGTTTTGCTCTGATTTTCATCCCAGATGAGATACTTAGACATAAGACACGATGTCTTAGAGAGCATACTCCTCTTTAACCCATAGGTAGCCGAGCTACGAAGACTCTGATTCTCATTTTCTTTTGACCCTTCTTTTAGTAAGTAGTACATTAGATAAACATACACGCTTTTCTCATCCCTTCAATCATCTTTGCACAAATAAATTTTCAAAAAAAAACAACAACCTTTACAACAAATGTGAAAAGGGCTCCCTAGGAGTACCTAGGATGCTTTGGGTGCCTAAACCTTCCCATTGCATAACCAACCCCCTTACCCATTTCTCTGACATTTTTACTAGTTTTTGATTCGATAAAACTTTTAGGTTTTTGTTCGCTTTCTAACCATTCCTTTGGATAAATAGAAGTGCGGTGGCGACTCGACTTGTATGATTTACCTTGGATTTAGTCAATATCTCTAATGGTAACGAATACCCCGCTACACTTTGCATAGGGGAAGTCCTAGAAACTAAGTCCATTTCTTTGCATTTGGTCCACAATAATCAAAACAAAAACACAAGCACAATAATATATACACAATTATGTGCTCAAGTGAGCAAAAGGCAAATGGCATTAACATAAACATGTGCTCAAGTGAGCAAAGAGAAAAGAAAATGGATAAAATGTGCAAGAATAGTAAATTGCATTAAAGTAAAGTGCATAAAGAAAATGTTAATTGTCAATAGTTAGTGTTAGTAGTTAGTGTGCCACAAGGCAAATTTAGCACTATGTTAAGCAATCGTAATTGGACTTATGTAGAAGTCACAACTATCTGAGGCCGGTCAATAATAATATAGGCAACGACACAAGTTAGAAGTCTTGATTAGAGAACCAGGTTCCAACAACTTGCCATGCCAAAAAGAAAATGAGAATTGATCTTGTATTGGTTTAAGCCTTTGCATGATTTAGAAGACAACCTATCCTTAATGCAAAGCCATTCACTTGATCAATTGATCAAGATGAATTAGATTTGAATCAAGGAAGAGTAAATCTCCCTAACCAATGCTAACTTATCAACCTTCAACTCATTGATCAAGAAGAAAAGAAGTAGAAGAAGAAGAAGGAGAAGATGGATAAGAGAAATGGAAATGGCAAAATTAAAGTGCATTAAATGAAATACAATGTACGAATCCTCATATGTTGACCAATAACATTGAAAGTCAAGGTCAATCAATCAAAAACAGAAGTGAGATGAAGATTGGGAGTCAAGAAATGAATAAACTATTTTTGGCATTTTTTAATATTAAAAATTAAACTTGAATTAAAAATAAAAGAAAGGTCAAACTTGAAAATCACTTCAAATCAACTTTGAAAAGTCCAAGTGATTTATCCCAAGTTTAACAAGGTCAAACAAAGTTTGACAAAAAATTTCAGCATTTTTTAAAGTCAGAAACTATTTTTAATCAATTAAAAATGAATAAAAATAACCTAATTGAACTAAAATCTCAAATAAATCCCAAATCAATTTAAAAATTGATGAGAATATTTTTCATAGATCTATCATCATTCAAAGAGGTTGAGAAAATATTTTTGTATTTTTTGAATATCAAAAACTATTTAAAATGAATTAAAAATAACCAGAAAGGAGAAAATTCATGAAAAATATCAAATGATGAAATAAAAAATATTAAAAAACAGAAATAGAAACTAGAAATTATTTGGGAAATAATGCAATTGGTCCCATAATTTTTGGATTAAAAATGAAAGAGATATTGATTTTTGAAAAAATGGAATTTAAGAAAATAAAAACAGAAATTAGAAATTGGAAAAAACGAGAGCCCTTGGATCTGAGCTCATTAATTGAGCTGGCAGATCCAAGGATCCAGAGGCGCGCGCTCATGGTAATCCACGGTCAATGCAATCACATGGAAACCAAAGAAAAGTCATAATAAGCAATGGTCAGGATTCGATCTGGGAAACACATCCAATGGCCAGAATTCAAACTGGCAACAAGCGGCCACCGGAGCCACCTTCTTCTCCGGTGAGCCTCCAGATTCCGGTCAATTTTGCAGGTTTTCAAACCTTAATGAAAATGCACGATCCTTATACCAAAATGAAGCTGGGGTGATGTACATCACCCCTGTAACCTTGAATCACACTCAAGATTCCTATAAATGGAGAAATCTGAGGTGGAAGATTCAGGTATGCAAAATGCAGATCAAGGAAAAGCAAAATTGAAGCTACCACTAGCTTGCCTCTCAAGTGAGGACTTCAGAAAACATTTTGGCCAAGCAAATAGATCACAGAAATGAGAGATTCGAAGAAAATACCAGTTGAAGAGTAAGCTTGATTTTTGGAGAATTGGACTTGATTCTTTGCTTGCTTTGCCAAAACAGAAGATCAGTGAGATGAATGCTGAAGGTTTAGAAGCTCTAGATCCAAGGATTCAACCAGATGTAGTTGAATTTTGGATCTAAAAAAAATCGAGAGAAATGAACTAGCTTCTTTAGTGATGGTTATGGAGAGAATTCTGCAGCACTTCAGGTTGAATCAGGTGTGTGAAATGAATGGAATGAGGTCTCTATTTATAGAGGAAGTGGCAAGGAGAATGTGATCAATCCGTGTGTATGGCATGTGGAGCTTCATTGCATGGGCTTGCATGATCATGCACAAGGCCCAAAAACAATGCCAAATGAATTCTGAGCATCAACCAAGTGAAATTGGACGTGTGACTTGCAAGGCAATTGCTTATGTACCAAGATTTCAAGTGAATTCCTCATTTGTACCTAAACATTCATCTCTTCGAAAGTCTCAATGAAAAAATCCAAACATGATCATGTGAGTAATGGTTAGAAAGGTCTTGATGTAAGGAACAATTGTTATGTTGGGAAAAAATCCATTTGAAGCGTGGAAATTTATGAAATTTGAGTTTAAAGTGCAAGGTGCATGACATGTCAAGGCAAGGTTTCTAAAATTGGCCAATTTTCAAGCCCCTCTGTTTTGATGATGCAAGCCTCAAATAGAAAAACCTCCAACCTAAAAGTTATATATCTTTTCAAGACAATCAAAATGGACTTAAAGTTTGCATCATTTGGATTTTTGATGAAAGAGTTATGGGCACTTGAAGTTGGACTTTTTTTCCTTTTAATGCCTTTGGTCAAAAAGGACCTATAATGTTTTGCATTATCACATGTATTCCCTTTGGGATTTTGAAACTTTGTTCAACATAACATTTGAAGTATACATCTTAAGATTTCCAATTCATTTGATCCCACCTCAAAATCATAAAAAATGAATGAGTTGTGTCCTTGGGAAGTTGACCCAAAATTAGGGTTTTAGTCAAAATGACCTATAATGTTTTGGAATGGATGATGACCTTCCAAGCTTCAAATAAAATTTTGATGAACATGAAAGTTGTTCCTATTGTCCTTAAGAACACGTTTTCTTTTGGAATCATCTCCATTTGACCAAAACATCAAAAGGTAGGTCTCAGTGCATTTCAAAATAGTCAGATGAATTGACTAATCAACTTCTCAAGTCCACAACCCATATCTTGATGAATTGATGATTGGGGACACTCAAATAAGTTCAAATATGCATGAAATAATGAGTTAAAGAACTCCCCTTGATTATATTTGACCATGGGCTGAGGTTGCTTCATGAGCAAGGCATTATGATGCACAGATGAATTAGGGTTTCTCTGAAGAACAAACCTCAAACCCTTTGTCTTAATTTGATCAAAATGATGGATTGAGATGCTAGGGAGGCATATTTGATGGATGAGAGCTTTGGGAACCATTACCAGGCTTGCTTTCATCTTCTCTTGGCCATATTATTGCACAAAGGATCTCCTAGAAGCTTTTGACCTTGTGATTGCTCAAGCTACAAACAAAAGATGTTAGTGACATATTTTTGTGCTTTTGGTTAGTAAACAAAATAAGAAAAGCAATGATATATAAATCAAGCATGCTTGGTGATCTCACACCACTCACAAGGAGTCTCACCCAAAGGTAAAGGGAACCAAGATGCTAATGATCCTTGAGGCTATGCAAATGAAACGTTATGATGCCATGAGGGATCTTAGGGCCAAAATTGGGGTTTTACATATGCCCCTATTTAAGGTCATTCTATCCGGAGAAGTGAAGGTTAAAATCTTCATTTCGACGAGGTAGAATGGGCTTAAATAATAACAAAGAGACGAATTTTGGTCCCTAAGAGACCTCATGATGCAAATGTATGCAGAATGGTAACACTTTGTGGGGATATGTGTCCACAAAGGTAAAGATCAAGAAGAAATTGAAATTCCATATGAGTAATATGCTCATAAAATGGGACAGAGACTCTGGGGACTCTAATGGGGATAAGAAGGAAATGCGTGAGCAGGGCACGACTCAAAGCTTGGGGAGCAGAAATCCGAAGGGAATCAATCCATTGGAAAGACTCGAGCCGACTCGAAGATGCCCGTATTGGGGAATATGCCAATACAACAAAAGCTAACCACAACGGGTACTTCGGATAAAAATCCGGACGTGGACGATCCACTAAGGGACTTCGCTAGGGATGTCCAAAAGACAGACCTTCCTGGGGAAGTAGCGGGATGAGGTATTACCGGTTACTGGGTAATAAGCTCAAAGAGACAGGTGATCTGAACACCGGCATAAGGGTGGGAGATACAACATGTTCGGGAAGAATGAATATCTAAGACCGATATAAGGGTGAGAGATATCAAAACTCCAAATCATCTGAGGAAGACCTAAAAGGTATATTTCAACTCAAGGGTTCTGACTCCCAGGGGACTAAAAGTCATAATAGGGAGCAGAAGGGGGGGAACACCAAGGATGCCGGTTACTGGGCATATAATAGGTGACCAACCAAGGCGTGAATTGGGGAATATTTCCAAGACACTCATCATCCAAAAGAGGGCTAAAAGCAAACTCGATTACAGGATGGATATTCGACTCCACAAAAGGGCTACGAATCTCACTCGACTGGGGAAGAACAAAAGGCTTCGACCGAAGAGTGCATGAGGTATATTATCTATTACCGTCAGAACATAGATAGTATACTCGCATGGAAGATTATCCACAACCGGTTACTGGGTTAATAAAGGATAAATCGACCGAAAATAAAAGGCATCGGGATACCGAAACTAGGTATATAATGATGACCAATTCAAGAGAGAAACAATCGTTACCAACAACAACAGGGTAGACGAGAGATGACCCGCTGGGGATAAATTGCGTAATCAGAGCAATTATCCAGACAAATAAGGGGATATCAACACCGAATATTGGATGAAGATAAATGCCAAGGAGGGGATTACACCTACCAGATACTGGGTAGGAAACCACGGAAAAGTAACCGTCATCGATTATGATGAACCAAAGGTTAACTCTGTAGGGTTTACTACTACCGATATAAGGGTAGAAAACCACAGACTCCGCCGGGGATAATATGAATGATTACTTATTACTGAGAAATTATTCATTTATACCACAGGGAAGCAAAGGAAACAGTCACAAGATGCCAACTTAGGATCAAACCAAAGAGGCGCACTGAATCAAGACTTGTCCTAGTGAGGATATAACTCAATAGGGAAACCCTCCCAATATATGTGTTGGGAAGGAACAGAAACAACCATCATCCATGAGGATATATCTCGGTGGGGGATATGGAAGAAAGGATAGATGCTTTCTGCCTATGAAGCTGACCCTATATGGAGAGATCGGACACACACATCTGCTAGGGGAGATATGTATCACCAAATAGCAGGAGATAACAAACAACGATATATGGCAAAGAATGCAACATGAATATCTGAATGTTATAAAATTATGCATGTATGTGCGTGGTTTATGTATGATGAATGCTGACAAACAGACATATCTAACACAAACAGGTCCAGGAATCAACCACCCGGTACTACATCTCAAGAGAGAGCCAAATCCACTAAGGACAACTGTTATTAGGAAATGAAAAATCCTGGCAGGGGATGGTTATCAGTCATTCCAGCTAGGGACAGGGATCATCCTAGATAAAGTCACCACAAAAACAACTCTACTGGGGGAAACTATCCGAGGATATAAAGAAGTTCTGGGGACCAACCACCAAAAATCGAATCTTCCAGAGAGAACACATCTATCGAGGAAGGAGAGATCACTACTCTGCTGAAGGAAGGAGAAGTGAATCATCTCACCAAGCACTCTACTTGGTGGGATAAACCACAACAATATTCTGGAGGAAGAGGATTCAGTCATGCCAGGAATGTGAACAAAAGTCTTACCCTGTTGGAGATCATACCATCCTTGGGAGAGCACTGAAGATCTCCAAAGTATCCTTTCGTCATTGTGAATGTTCACTTTGTTTAAAAAAAATTATGAAAAATTTGATTGTTTAAAACAATGATATTTTCTCAATTACAACATGCAAAACATTTGTTGAATAGAAACAAATAAGAGTGCAAATAATTGGATAAAGACTCAAATTTATTTTATGGAATGGTAATCTGCAAATGGCAAGACTCCATAGATCTTTACAAATTTTGAAATTGGTGATATATATTGGAAAAAGGCTACATTGAACATAATGACCATTTCTCCACCAATTCCGAATCCGATGTATTTGAAGCTTTGGTTGATGAAGAATGAGCAAGAATCTCTGACGGATGACATTCGTAGAACAAAAGTCTTGTTAGGATGCAGTTACTTGCCAAATCCCTAATTTTTGCCTAGATTGCCCCAGGATGAGGTACTCAATCTAGCGGGATACATATTTATCTTTTATGTCTCTAATTTTTGCCTGGATTGCCCTTTCGGGTTTTCAATCCACCGAGACGCTCATTTTTGCCTAAGCCGCCCTTTCGGGTTTTCAACTTAGCGTATTCTGTTTTTATTTATTAGGCGAAGTATTTCTTGACTGCATCTGAATTCACAGGACGAGTGAAATCCTCCCCATCCATAGTTGTAAGTATTAAGGCACCGCCTAAAAAGGCTTTCTTAACAACATATGGACCTTCATAGTTTGGAGTCCACTTGCCCCTGGAATCGGGCGCGAAAGGCAAGACTTTCTTGAGCATAAGGTCACCTTCTCGGAACACACGAGGCTTGACCTTCCTATCAAAAGCTTTCTTCATCCTTTGCTGATATAACTGACCATGGCACATGGCAGTCAATCTTTTCTCTTCAATCAAATTCAACTGGTCATAACGACTCTGAACCCATTCAGCCTCAGTCAACTTGGCTGCCATCAAGACTCTCATTGATGGGATCTCCACCTCTACTGGGAGTACAACATCCATGCCATAAACAAGAGAGAAAGGGGTTGCCCCTGTCGAAGTGCGGACAGATGTACGATGTCCATGCAAGGCAAATGGCAGCATCTCATGCCAATCTTTGTACGTAACAACCATTTTCTGGATAATCCTATTGATATTCTTATTGGCAGCTTCAACGGCCCCATTCATCTTGGGTCTGTAAGGAGAAGAATTATGATGTGCTATCTTGAACTCACCACACAGCTCTTTCATCATCTTGTTGTTCAAGTTAGATCCATTATCAGTAATGATATTGTCTGGAACACCATATCGGCATATGAGTTGATTCTTGATAAACTTCACGACCACCTGCCTGGTCACATTTGCATATGACACCGCTTCGACCCACTTGGTGAAGTAATCAATTGCTACGAGAATAAATCTGTGTCCATTGGATGCTTTCGGCTCTATCATGCCAATCATGTCAATTCCCCACATGGAGAAAGGCCATGGTGATGAAATCACGTTCAGAAGTGTCGGGGGAATATGAATCTTATCCGTATAAATCTGACACTTATGGCATTTCTTCACGTATTTACAGCAGTCAGACTCCATTGTCAGCCAATAGTAGCATGCTCTCAACATCTTTCTAGCCATGGCATGTCCATTGGAATGAGTACCAAATGAACCCTCATGGACCTCAGTCATTAGCAGGTCTGCTTCGTGTCTATCCACGCATCTGAGCAGAACCATGTCAAAATTTCTCTTATAAAGCACTTCGCCATTGAGGTAGAAACTGCCTGACAATCTCCTTAAAGTCTTCCTATCTTTCACAGATGCCCCAGGCGGGTAAACCTGGTTCTGAAGGAAACACTTGATGTCATAATACCATGGCTTATCATCTTTCGCTTCTTCTACTGCAAATACATGAGTTGGCCTGTCCAAGCGCATCATAGTGATATTGGGGACTTCATTCTAAAGTTTTACCACAATCATTGAAGCAAGTGTAGCAAGAGCATCTGCCATCCGATTCTCGTCTCGAGGAATATGATGGAAGTCAACCTCAGTAAAGAACGTTGAAATCCTCCTCGCATAATCTCTATATGGAATGAGACCAGGCTGATTCGTTTCCCATTCACCCTTAATCTGATTAACAACGAGGGCCGAATCTCCATATACATCAAGATGCTTGATCCTTAGATCAATACACTCTTCTAAACCCATAATACAGGCCTCATACTCAGCCATATTATTCGTGCATTTGAAAGTTAGCCTTGCTGTAAAAGGAATATGTGTGCCCTGAGGAGTCATAATCACTGCCCCAATACCATTTCCATATTGATTTACAGCGCCATCAAATACCATACTCCATTTAGAACTAGGCTCTGGCCCTTCTGTCGCAACCTGAAAAATACAGTGTGCGAAAAAACAACCGGCGAAAGAAAATGACAGAAGAGTCGCCACCGTGCGTTATTTATCCCAAAGGATGGAAAGGAAACGCTCGAAGTAAACCTGAAAAGAGGAAAGGAAAAGACAAGGTCTCGCAACCAAATCTTGGGTTCGGGAGTCGGTTATGCGAGGGGAAGGTATTAGCACCCCTACGCATCCGTAGTACTCTACGGGATCCACTTTTGTAGTTCTTGTCTAAAGGGTGTGGGTTTATCTAATGTGTTATTTACTAAAAAAAAGGGGTCAAAAGAAAATGACTCGCACGGATGTCGCATCCACTGCATACGTATCTCATCTGAATCTGAGAATCAGAGTCTTCGTAGCTCGGCTACCTAGGGGTTAAAGGTAATTGTGCTCGCTAAGACATCGCGTCTTATGCCTACGTATCTCATCTGGAATGAGAATCAAAGCAAGTCGTAGTTCGGCTAACTACGGGGTTATGGATTGGGTTTTGGACGAACGACGTTACTACGCAATCTACCGGATGCTCGACCTTTGGAGACTTACTCGCATGTAGTAGAAGGAGTAAACGTGTGTTTAGGAGAAAAAAAATCAATGAAGGGTTAGGGTTTGGGATTCTCATGCAAAAAGGCAGTCCTTGGCGAAGGAACCTGTAAAAAAAATAAACACACAGAAACATTGCCTCCTATCGAGGTCTTCCAGCTAAGAAAGCAGTAAAATGCGGGAAAAATGTAAAAGTACCACGCGGATAAAGATCCGAAGTAACAACAATTAGAGGAATGGGAAACCCTGAGATCCTCCCAAGCTAACACCATCAAAGAAAGTGAGTCAGTACAGGTAATCGGAATGAAACCTCCAGCCGGTATCCCACAAATAAAGTGGAAAACCATGCAAGTTATCCCTGCAAGAGTCATATGAGCCCTGATTGGAAAGCTTGATTGAAATTGAGTTGCACCCGTGAGGTTTACAAAACAATCTTTAGGGTTTATGTGAGGCAGAGGTGATTCTGTGCAGTTGAGTTCCCTTCAGGGTTTGGAGGCTGCTCTGAACTCTGTTAGCTCTTCTCTCACTATCTTTTTCCAGCCAGGGTAATAGGAATAGAATTGCCTTTTGTGTCACTGAAACTCTGAATTTATAACCTGATTTTTGTGGTCCTATGGGCTCAAATGAGAGAGGTCCAAGTCCAAGATTTTTTCTTTTATTTATTTATTTTTTTTTTTTTTTATTTTTTTTATTTTATTTATTTATTTATTTTTTTAATTTTTTTTTTCAAAACACGTGGGCTTCGCCTAGCGAGCATGACAGCTCATGAACAAACCTTTGCTCCTTCAAGATTAACGTTTTGACTGACGAATAGACCCCTGTTGGAAGTAACTCAAGCCTTTCCCTTGTGTTGACTGATCATCTAAATAGAGCCCACAAAGTGTCCTGGATGATGTTCAAGCTTCTTGGATCCGATTCCGATTGCCATGATGAAATGCAAATGCTAAATGACCTAAAAATGAATGCATGCATGAGGTGTAAAGCGTATGCTTCCAGGAAAAATGAAGGGTAAATTTTGGGGTATTACACCTTCATCGAGTGTAGGCTCATCGCAATCTTTCATTTTCAAATACAAAATCTCCTCTTCTGGGAAGTCATACTGAACTGACTGATAATCCTCGATCGGCTGGTGTGCCAAGTGGTCAGCCAAGATACTACCTTTGATAGCTTTCTGAGCTCGATACTCAATATCATACTCAGATAACAACATCTGCCAACGGGCAATCCTCCCAGTTAAAGCAGGCTTCTCGAAGATGTACTTGATTGGATCCATTCTGGATATCAACCAAGTCATATGATTCAACATATACTGGCGTAAGCGCTTAGCAGCCCAAGCCAACGCACAACATGTCTTCTCAAGCATTGAGTATCGAGACTCACAATCAGTGAACTTCTTACTTAAGTAGTAGATGGCATACTCTTTATTTCCTGATTCATCTTGCTGGCCAAGGACACAACCCATTGAATCTTCAAGAACAGTCAGATACATAATCAATGGTCTCCCTTCCACAGGCGGAGACAGGATCGAAGGCTCGGACAGATACCCTTTAATACTATCAAAGGCTTTCTGGAAATCCTCGGTCCCATCATGAGACTGATCTTTCCGGAGGAGCTTGAATATTGACGCACATGTGGCAGTCATGTGGGATATGAATCTGGAAATATAATTCAAGCGGCCAAGAAAACCTCGGACTTGCTTCTCAGTTTTGGGCGCAGGCATTTCTTGTATTGCTTTGACCTTTGCAGGATCAACCTCAATACCTCTTTCGCTGACAATAAAGCCCAATAACTTGCTAGAGCAGAGTCCAAATGTACACTTGTTGGGATTCAGACGAAGCTTATACTTCCTCAAACGCTGAAAAAGCTTCACCAAATGCTCTACATGTTCAACTTCCGTTCTTGACTTAGCAATCATATCATCAACATATACCTCAATTTCCTTATGCATCATATCATGGAACAAGGTAGTCATAGCTCGTTGATACGTGGCTTCGGCGTTCTTCAAACCGAAGGGCATCACTCGATAACAGAATGTTCCCCAAGGTGTGATGAATGTTGTCTTCTCTGTATCCTCGGGTGCCATTTTGATCTGATTATATCCGGAAAATCCGTCCATAAATGAGAAGACTTTGAATTTAGCTGTATTATCTACCAACATATCAATATGTTGTAAGGGGAAATCATATTTCGGACTAGCTTTATTCAAGTCTCTCTAGTCCACACACATCCGGACTTTTCCATCTTTCTTAGGCACGAGCACAATATTGGCCACCCATTGAGGATATGTAGAAGTCACCAGAAACCCCGCATCAATTTGCTTTTGAACTTCTTCTTTGATCTTCACTGCCATATCAGGATGAGTTCTTCTGAGCTTCTGCTTCACAGGCACGCGCTCAGGCTTTAAAGGTAAGAAATGTTGCACAATATCTGTATATAAACCTAGCATGTCTTCATATGACCATGCAAAGACATCAACGTATTCTCGTAGCAACTCAATCAACCCCTTCTTAACAGATTCTTCCAGGAGTGCCCCAATCTTTACCTCTCGCACACAATCTTCAGACCCCAAGTTGACTGTTTCCAGATTCTCAAGATGCGGCTGAATGATCTTCTCTTCATGCTCAAGTAGCCGGGTGATCTCATCAGGGATCTCTTCAACATCATCTTCCTCTGCCTCAAATACAGGGAATTCAAAATTGGGAGATGGTGTTGGGTAATTATGTTCAATGGGTCTAGAAATCAACCTGCATAATGATTTTGGATATGAAAGGCTTTAGAATTCAAACAAGGCAAATCATTATGCAGATGAAAAGATTGATTTTATTTTATTTTTTTAGGTTTTATGTGATCACCAATTTCATGCAAAAAACGAAAAGGGAAAATAATTTGGAAAAACAAACATTTAACATGAATTTATTGAATGAAAAGATCATCGTATTTATGCGCCAACAATGTCATCACTCCTCCTTTTGGCATGGGAGAAGGGTTTTTTAAACAAAAGTATCATTACGTTGACTTATGGATAACTGTAGGAACATCCACAGCGACCCAATTGTTCCAGACCCCTCCAGGGATGATGAAATTGCCCGAATCCTCTACATCCTCTTCCAAGACAGCAGCAACCTCTTCATCCTGACCAGTGTGGATAAAACCTCCACTCTTGAATAGCCCTTGCGCTTTGAAGACCCTAGAAGAAAAGCATATGTCAGCACAGGACTTGTTGTCTTCTAGCTCAATCATTTTCTCTAAACCAGCAGTTGTACCACACTCAATGGCCAATTTTGCATCTTTATAGGAAACAAATGAAGGAGCTCTCTTCTCGATAGGCTCAGCAATAGATAAAGCTTGGAAAGGAGTTCCAACTTCATCCTCAGCATCTATATATGAGAAGGAAGAAAAGTGGTTGACCAGGAGAGCCTTTTCTCCCCCCACCACTACCAGCTTCTTATTTTTCACAAATTTCAGTTTCTGGTGTAGGGTGGATGTCACGGCGCCCGCCTCGTGAATCCATGGTCTGCCTAAGAGACAGCTATACGATGGGCGAATGTCCATAACCTGGAAGGTAATTTGGAAATCACTTGGTCCAATTTTGACTGGGAGATCAACTTCCCCAACCACCGTTTTACGCGACCCATCGAAGGCCTTCACAACTACTCCACTCTGCCTCATGGGAGGCCCTTGATATGACAGCTTCGAGAGAGTGGATTTCGGCAATACATTCAAGGATGACCCAGTGTCCACCAGCACATTGGACATGGCGTCGTCTCTACAACCCATAGATATATGCAATGCCAAGTTGTGGTCTCTTCCCTCCTCGGGGAGATCAGAGTCACAAAAGCTCAAATTGTTACAAGCAGTAATGTTCGCAACAATGCTATCGAATTGCTTTATCGTGACATCGTGATCCACATATGCCACATCCAAAACCTTCTGCAGAGCCTCTCGGTGTGGTTCTGAATTCAGAAGCAATGATAACACAAATATTTTGGATGGCGTTTGTAGAAGCTGGTCTACAACACTGTACTCACTTTTCTTGATGAGCCTCAGCATCTCATCACAGTCTTCTTTCATAATGCCGCTAGGGCCAACAGAAGTAGGAGTTTTTAGTACAGAGGAGGGCTTAACAGCAAGTGCCGGATTCGAAGTGCTCACAGCATTCCCAATCGGGCGTTCAACAAAATCAGCATTAGCCTGGGGCTTGGGAGGTGCTGAAAACACACGACCGCTGCGGGTCAAACCACTAACATCCGCGATATTAACAACAGAGGAAGATGGTAAGGACATTTCTTTCCCATCTTCTACAGCAACAACATTGTAACGAAAAGGAATTTCTTTTTCGGAAGAGTACGGTACCGGACCGACAGGCTTAATGATAAGAACAGAAGAAGCCTTCTGCTTGCTACCATCATACTTGATGATAACAGGCTCGGGCATCCGGAATACTGGGGAAATTACGTTGACCTCAGGCTCATCTTCGTCAACATTCCTATTCTGAAGAATCTCAATGACTCCTTCATCCAGCATTTCCTGAATATCCTTGCGCACCTGGCGACAACCCAATCGGTTAAGAGAGCATACTCGGCATCTATCATGGTTGTGCTCATAATGACTGTAATCACATAGCAGACGATGCATTTCGACAAGGGACTTTCGAATATGGCTGACATATTTGACTTTGTACTTGCCAGGGCAGCCCTGGGCCATGTTGACAGATTTCCCATGCTCGGGCAATGGGCTCTTCTTCACATTAGAACCTACGTCCTCGAAACACAGAATGCCACACCTCACAAGGTCTTGAACCTTGGTCTTCAAAGGGTAACAATTTTCCACGTCGTGACCGGGAGCATTAGAATGATAAACACAATGTAATTCAGGCTTATACCACCACTGGGGGTTAGCAGGTATAGCCGGTGGGTCTCTCAGAGTAATCAACTTCCTCTCTATCAAAGAGGGATATAATTTTGCATACGTCATCGGAATAGGACCGAAAGTGACCCTTTTCCTCTCGTAACTTTTGCTGGTTTGATTACTGTTTCGAGGCTGGTAGGCCTGCTGCTGCGGACGGTGCTACTGCTGTTGATATTACGGATGTGGTTGCTGATTGTTGCTGTGTTGTTGATATTGTTGATTGTCTCTGAAAATAGGTGCTATATGAGCCACCTGATGCTGGTTACCGGCGGGACGCACAGTCTTCCTCCTCACTGAGGGTCTTCTTGGTTTCACATGGGAGGTCACATCATGTGCCTCTCCATCTTTCTTCTTCGCAAAAGCCCCATAACGTTTCGCAAAAGAGCCTTCTTCTCTGGTTAGACGTCCTTCTCTAACCCCTTCTTCTAGACGCATCCCCATATTCACCATCTCGGTGAAGTCAGAAGGAGCGCTAGCGATCATCCGCTCATAATAGAATGAACTCAAGGTCTTCAGAAAGATCTTGGTCATTTCCTTCTCTTCTAGCGGAGGCACGATCTGTGCTGCAAACTCTCGCCACCTCTGGGCGTATTCTTTAAATGTTCCTTGTCCTTCTGGGACATGGCCCTCAATTGATCCCTATCGGGAGCCATATCCACATTGTACTTGTACTGCTTGACGAAGGCCTCGCCAAGATCGTTGAAGGATCGGATGTTCGCGCTGTCTAAACCCATATACCAACGCAGGGCGGCACCGGACAGACTGTCCTGAAAGTAGTGGATGAGTAACTAATCGTTGTCGGTTTGAGTTGACATCTTCCTGGCATACATGACCAGGTGGCTGAGTGGACAAGTATTTCCCTTGTAGTTTTCAAAGTCAGGGACCTTGAATTTTACAGGGATCTTCACATTGGGAACCAAGCACAGTTCGGCAGCAGACTTGCCAAAAAGATCCTTCCCTCTGAGAGTTTTCAATTCCTTGCGGAGCTCAAGAAATTGATCATTCATAGCGTCCATCTTCTCATAGATATTTGGGCCTTCAGATGGCTCAGAATGATAGATGGTGTCGTCTACTCTGGGTATAGTATGCACGACAGGAGGAGGAACATCAAGGACCGGGCTAGATGCTGGCATAGAAGCAAAAGTTGGAGCAGGACCCTCAGGCATAAAATTAGGAGGCATCCCCCACGGGAATCCGGCTGGCATGGCCGCTGGAGCAAAATGTGCACTGGCTGCAAGCACAATCGAGGAGACAATCTCAGAGATGACTGTCCTCTGGGGAGGAGTTAAAGGTGTCGGAGAAGACTGGCTCTGGGCAGCCAAGAATGATTCCATCAAAGCACTTAATTTGGCCACTTCCTCTTTCAGCTCGCGATTCTCTTGTTCTAGGTGATCCATCAGTCTCGAAATGTTGGCTCTGGTGTAATACCGGTGAGTCAACTTGTCTTCAAAATAAATGAAGAACACAGAGTTAGACCACAGGACAAGAAGCCGGGAACAAAACCTGCTTATGCACATGATGCATGCAATGTTTGTGCATATGATTTGTTTTTATTTCAAAGGAACTCTAGGGTTTTATTTGCAAATTTTGGAAATATTAAACATTTATCACATATGGAAATATCTCATCAAACAATATCAGCGGAAAGAAGTACAACATTGTCAATCATATACA
This sequence comes from Lathyrus oleraceus, assembly GCF_024323335.1. Lineage (NCBI taxonomy): Eukaryota > Viridiplantae > Streptophyta > Magnoliopsida > Fabales > Fabaceae > Lathyrus > Lathyrus oleraceus. Next base: position 51,907,305 of record NC_066581.1, on the reverse strand, counting down.
AGAGAAAAAAAAATCATCCTATGGATCCCTAGAAACAATCATCTAAAGCTCGGGACACAGGAAGATAAGATGCATGAAGCCTCTTCACCTCCCTCTCGTAGGCTGCCTCCATATCCGCCTTCTCCTTGGCGAGTCGATCATACTTCCTCTTTCAAAACTTGGAAGACTGAGGAAGTAGAGAAGTCCATGCATCATCAGGATCATCAATCACCTGATGTTCGAGGAACTCTATCAAAGCATCCTTCTCTCTGATCTGCTGAAGCAACTCTTCCCTTTCACGGATCCAAGCACGTGATCGGTCTTCGTCTCTCAACTCCTCTACTCCTTGGTTAGGGAGGGTTGAAGACCCAACCATAACCAAAGGTGTAGGTCTCGGATACTCGTAAGGCATGAGTGTCGCATTACGCGAAAAACCGGCGGGAAAAGACACAGAGCCGCCACCGTGCGTTATTTATCCCAAAGGAGGGAAAGGAAACGCTCGAAGTAAACCTGGAAAGGAATGGTCTCACGACCAGAGATTGCAAGGATCGGGAGTCGGTTATGTGAAGGGAAGGTATTAGCACCCCTACGCATCCGTCGTACTCGACGGGATCCACGCTGAGAAAGAATAGAAGAAAGGTTGCTAAAATAACTGCTTAAAACACTGCACAAGAAGGAATAAAACACAGATGAAAGACGGAAGAAAGGTGACTCGGCAGGATGTCGCATCCTGGTCCTACGTAGTTTGTCAGACACAAACATCAGAGTCGATGTAGTTCGGGGATACGGGAAACGTGCTCGCTAGAATATCGCATCCTATGCATATATATCTCCTCTAACCCGAGTAAAAATCAGAGCACTCGTAGCTCGGCTAACGCACGCCAAAACAAACACAGAAAGTCGCTGAGACGTCAAACACACAAACACAAACTGGAAACGGAATGCCAATCGCTGGTCTTACATCCAACTCCACAAAAGAAACAGGAAACCAAAGGCCAATCGCTGGACTTACATCAGACTCCAAACAAACACACAACACGGGAAACCGACTGCCAATCGCTGGACTTACGTCAGACTCCAAACAAGCAAACACACAAAGGAAACCGACTGCCAATCGCTGGGCTTACGTCAGACTCCAAACACACACAAGGGGGTTGAAAAAGAAAAGGGCGCCCAGAGAGATCTGCTCATCTCCTGCCTACGTACCTCATCTGGTATGAGGATCAGGGCGACGTAGTTCCCCTTAACAGGGAAGAAACTTCTATCCTAACCAGAGACTAGGGAGATAACAGACTACTAGGGAGACTACGACTCGAGCCTAGAAGTTGTCATGCATACGATCCCTATGTTGAGGTCTCTAATCCTAACTCGCACAGGAAGCAAGCTAGCCTAAACAGCAGATAAGCAAACACAAGCACAAGAGAGCAAGCACACACACTATATGCAAACAAGTGGCTCATACAAGGCTAGGCTTTAGTCAAGGGGTCATATCAACCTCGACAAACAAGCCGGTTCTGTTATGGGTGTTTTAAGCTCTTAACCCTAACATTGAGAGTTAGGGTAAAGCAGATGAAAAGGTAATGAGGGTAAGACCTCATAGCTCTTATCCCTGGCCTGGGAGAGCTTCAATCAATGAAAGTGTGGGAGTCCAGAATGAGGAACTCTACTCCACATGACTGACTTGATATACAATGATCTTGGGTGTTTATTCAAAATGCATCAGCACGTAGTGCGAGCAAGATGAATGACTCAACTGAATAGCAGGGGATGAATTGCACATCCCTTCTATCTGCCAATGCCTCTTCACTTAGGAGGTCTCTACATGTACAAGGCACAAAGATAAACAAGCACAAGCATTGCCTCTTAAGGAGGGCTTCAGACAGGTGCCTGCCAAAATAACATGACAGGTCTTCCAGACTACATGGAGAATAGGAATTTACCTAGGTGGTATGCCAACCACAAGCAAAGCAACTCAAACAATGAGTTAAAGCGGCTAAAGTACCTGTGAGAAAAACTAAACAATCAGTACTATGTTCAGACAAACAACCAACAGATAACAACAATCAAACAACCAATATACACAATGCAAGCCAAATGCAACTCAAGTGAGTCCACCCAAGGACCTACAACACAATCAACATTAGTTAAACAAAGCAAAATCAAAAGCTCAAATGAGGAAGCAACATCAATCATGGAGCTAAAGGCTTGATCCTGAAATACAAAAGCTCAAATGTGAGTCTAAACCCCTAGGGCAAAGCCTAGGGTCAAAGATGAAGTAAAAAGCTAAAACAGAAGCTGAAACTCAACACGAATCATCTTTAATCAAATGAGAATATGTCACAAAAAGGACCAAATCAAAATCCTTAAGCAAAGTCATTTCATGAGCATGAGAAGGCAAAGGCAATTTCAAAGCATGCAATTGATCATCAAGAATCAAAATTCCATATCAAAACAGAAATGACTCAAACAATTCTGGAAAAAATTATGAGCACACATCATATCAAACACAATCATCATGCCAAAAATCAGGATAAAAAGAAGTCATTTGACCTAGAAATGAAAATGCACAAGCAAGACATCCAATTGTGTGACACACATTGTCACACCTAAAGTACATGTGTCCCAAACAGTGAAGACAATAGCAAAAAATGCCAAATAAAATCACACAAATCTATCAACATGTTAAGAATCATCATGCAAAATTTCATGGAAATTGGATCATTATTGAGCATTTCACATTAGTTTGAATGAGGCAATGTCACATATGCACACATGTTCAATCAACCAATCACATTTTAATTTCCAGAAGTGGTAAAATCCTAAAATCAAAACCATAAAATTCGAGACATTCACATGAACAAATAGAAAAAAGTTGGGAATTAATTGGATCCTCTAGCTATTTTTTTTATGAATTTTTGAATATCATGGAGAAAATGAAATAAAAATTGAAAAAAACATGGCAAATAATATTGAAATGAATTGATGAAAATGAAAACGCAGCCAGGCAGGATCGAAGTGTGTACGCGCTATGCCAAAACTACGTCGTTTTGGCCAGGAATTTAAATGGAGAAACGCGCGCTAGCGAAACGACGTCGTTTCGCCCTAGGGTTTACAGGCGGCGGCTGGTACTGTAGCGCGCGGAGGAAACAACCGTCTCCTTCGTGGAGACGGTGGAGGAACAGTAGCGAACATCAATTTTTTTTTGCAGATTTCCAAAAAATTTATATCAAAACAAAGCTTAACTCATGTACATTACAAATCAACCAATATTTAAGCTTAAAACTCAAGGAATCATGCGAATCGAACAAGAAACATACATGAACTCAAAACTTCAATTCATCATATCTCCATGAATACTTGTCCAAATTTCAAGATCTTTATATCAGTAAAATCAGAAAGCAAAGCACTACAAATCTATGGCAATAAAAACACAAATTAGGCTACTCGAAAATCTGACCTCTTGAAGCTTCAACAATGGCAGTGGTAGGTTCAAGGCTTGGCAAGCATCCAAATCTCTTCTATCAACCTTGTAATGACTTTTGAAGTTGAAATTGAGGCCTGGAGACGCTTGGATCTGGCTCAATCAACAATTTCCATCTTCATGTTCTTGCTTGGAGTATGCACAAATTCTGCTCGAATTCAATGATCCAATGCTTGATCTACACTAAATCAATACCAGAGAACAAGAATATGGAAGAAAAATCAAGTGTTCTTTGAAGAATTTTTGAATTTGGAAGAAGAGAAATTTTTGGAGGGAAAAAAGTTCTAGATCTTGAAATGATGAATAATCTGAAAATTCTGTTAGGATTTACTATTTATATGATGTGCTAATCCACTCTTAATCAAAATTAGACATGGTTTAGTTGTGCTTAATTGAAAATAAGGTGTTTTGGCAAATTTGGAAAATTGGTGGTGCATGGAGCAATCTCACGTGAACAGTGCTATATGGCTGATCAATTTCACTTAAAAACTTCCAATTAACACAACGACAATGGTGATTTGTCCCCATGATGCACCAATTTCAAAATTAGCATTTTCCCTCCAAAATAAGCATGAATATGCAAATGACCATATGATGAAATTTTGTGCAATGTGATGAATGATTTGGAAAGTTTAGGTCATGAGAAGAATTATGCAAAAAGGAGCACTCAATTTGGAGTTATGAATCAAAAGTTATGGCCTTTTGAAGTTCCATGCACACTTGGCAATGATTGGATCATATCTCCTCAACCATTCATCAGATGCTCATGATCTTGGACTTTTTGGAAACGAGAGAGAAAGATCTTCAACTTTCATGTTGGACAAAATTTCATTTGAAGCTTTTTTGATGTTGGAAAGTTGAGTTGAAGTTGGTCTAAAAACTTGCCATTTTTGGAAACTTGAAATTACAGGTCACTTTCCATTTTGGGAAACTTTTGATATGGCTTCAAAATCTTCAATTTATGAGTTTGACATGTTGAATAAACCTCTTTGGGACATGAATGAAGTGTCTCAAACCATTTATCCACCTCCTAGCCCTCAGTTGACTTGCAGTTGACTTTTATGGGCCTCAGATGACTTGGCAATGCACTGATGACTTTGAGGCTCTGATTTTTGGTCAAGTTGCTTCAAAATGATCCTTGGTTCATTTTAAGCTCTCTAGAATACTCATGTGGCCTCTTTCTCAAGGAAATGTCTGGTCTCTTGCACAGATGAATCCTCTTGATGGCAGTCTTGACTGATGAGATGCAATGTACTATGCAATGTTAATGTCCTAAAAAATGAAATGAATGCATAAATGGGGGGTGCAAATTTGAGGTGCTACAATGAGATACTCAAAAGCTCTCTTCCTAACCCAAGTAATGTAAGGCTCCATAGCAACACAATTCTTAGGACCCAACTCCTTCCTTCTTTTCCTATTAATCTTGCACCAAGCGCGGACCATTCTGCCCTTCAAGCATTGGGGATCTTTATCCTCCTGAAAGAACACAACCACTAACAGATTGTTATTAGGTTTATCCTTTAGGGGGAACCCAAGCTGACGACGTGCTAAAACAGGGTTGTAGTTAATCCCACCACATGTACCAAGAAGAGGTACATTGGAGAATTCACCACAAGATTCGATAATCTGCACACCATCATACACACGGTTATACCAAGAGATATCATCATTAGTGAGAGACATAAGTCTCGTAGACCACCGTAGACATCCCTTGTTCTCTTTGAAGGCGACCGTCTACGGTAAGTGAGAAATAAACCACTTATACAACAGAGGCAAACAACACACAATGGCGCCACCACCTTTTTCATTCCTCATATGCAAAGAGAAATATGTATCACCCAACAGAGTCGGAACGGGATTAAGAGTAGAAAAGATCCTAATAGCGTTCACATCCACAAACTTGTCGATGTTGGGGAACAATACCAATCCATAGATGAGAAGTACAAATATGGATTCAAAGGCATCCTCACTCATGGCCTTCCCATATACAGTAGCTTGAGCAATGAGGAACTCAGAAGGGAGACCTTGAATTCCACCTTTGGTAGTCATATGAGAACCAACCAGAGATTCATCTATGTGTAACATGTCTGCTATCTCTTGTGAAGTAGGAATACTCTCCAAGCCACTCAACGACAACTGGTCTAGAATAGGTATGCCCACAAGGTAAGCATACTCCTCAAGCGTAGGCAAAAGCTGGAAATCCGGAAACGTAAAGCAACGGTACAAAGGATCATAAAATTGCACCAATACACTCATCAATCCTTCGTCCACCTAAGTAGTCAAAAGAGGAAGAAGCTTCCCAAAACGAGCCTTGAAACCTAAGGGATCCAATACATAGGATGTCAGATTCCTTAACTCTTTCAAATCTGGCTGTCTGAAACTGTACTTCTTTGTATTCCTTCTTTGTCTTTCCATGTCTGAAAATTTGCAAATAGATCTCTTAAGTTCCTTGAAAACTTCTTGTTATTTTGATGATATGGATGCAAATGGGTGCATGAATGCATGAATGCAACAATCACACTCAAGGATCAAGCAAAGCACACCAAACAAAGGTCATGGGATGGATCATATTATCCTTAATATCAATCATCCATTTTGGTGGATTATGATTTACACCTTATCAACACCCAAGTTCCATTGATTTTAAGGATACATGAACGGATCAACCATGAATCAAGGGTTTGTTGTAAGTCACGAGCATGGAGTTTAGGTTAAGAACCACCCAAAGGGAATGTACTAGGGTTTATACCTGCCAAACATGTTCTACAAGAGGTTCCCATAGTCATCATCCCATCTTTCGGATATTATCGGAGAAACGAATACTCGTATTCCAAAAATATTCTCAAGAGAGACTCTTATGAGTGTAGTATCGTGTAACAATCGTATCAAATCTTACACTTGAACGACTTTCGCACTACATCCTAAGAATAAGCCAAGATGGGCTTGGTAAACTAAGGTCCTTGGCTTCTAGGGTCTATATTGGAAAGAGTAATGTCTAACCATAACTTACTTGTGTGACATTATTGATCCCAACATGACCTCCACCAAGTGAATGGACTTGCAAGTTAACTTGCTAAGGAATAACTCCACACAGGTCAACAAGACTAAGCCATTCTCCTATCCTAAGTGCACTCGAGTTCGGGTATAGAACTCATCTCACAAAGATCACCAAGCATACAAGGAATTAATATTCAAGCAATTCAATCATTACATACAATACAGTAATCCCAAATTGCACAAAAAATATGTCACCAAACAAATATACAATACAATACAGCAAATATGAAAAGTAGGCAAACCCACTAGGCATTCTATCCCCAGCAGAGTCGCCACTTTTCTATAGCGGGGTATTCGTTACCATTAGAGATATTGACTAAATCCAAGGTAAATCATACAAGTCGAGTCGCCACCGCACTTCTATTTATCCAAAGGAATGGTTAGAAAGCGAACAAAAACCTAATAGTTTTAACAAAAACTAGTAAAAGGAACAGAGATCTGGGTAAGGGGGTTGGTTATGCAATGGGAAGGTGTTAGGCACCCAAAACATCCTAGGTACTCCTAGGGAGCCCTTTTCATACTTGTTGCAAAGGTTGTTGTTTTGTGAAAATTTGTTTGTGCAAACATGATTGAAGAGATGAGAAGAGAATATACAAGTTATTTACATTTTTGTGTTTGGATGGATAAACCCAGTGCCTACGTACCATCTTATAAAAAGATTAGGATCAAAACCTCGTAGTTCGGGATAAAAATCTCAAAATGAGTTGGTGAATTGATTGGTCCAAAAGCCTTAAGGTCTTTTGTTATCAAAGGGAGAAAACTCAACCAAGCCACAAATCCACCATGTGAGGATAGCTTCAACATGCTAGTGAGGGGTTAACCTTATAATAAGCATGGAAGACTCATTGTCCATCACCAAGGACATAGGTGAGTATTACATCTACCACAAAGATAACTCAAACCTAATAGCTAAAGGTTATGGAAAATTTGATTAAGAAGGTGGCCATTGGAACCACAAAAAAAACATTTAAATGGGTTATATTTACCAATTAAAAGTATGTACAAAATGGTCAAAGTTGACTTAAGGATTCAATTCAAAATAAGTATTGTAAAAAGGAAAGTTTGAAAATCAAAACCATAAGGCTTAGGTTTCTAATGTTTGAAAGCAATAGTTAAATGTTTGCACAAAGAGTTTTGGCTTGGGTTAGAGTGAGAGAAGAAGAAGAAGGGCTAAGTCCTAAGTAAAACAAAGAGAGAAGGGATGAAGAATCAAAACCACAATGGAGTCCCTCTCTTGAGATCATATTGAGGGTCCAAGTAGCTCCCATCCTTTGGAATAAGCATAAGCAATCAAATAAGTCTCTTAAGAGATCCTCAATGTCTCTTGTATCTTCCACTTGGATGAAAATGACAATGGTCCTCCAATTAAGCTCAAATGGAAACTCCTAGCACAAAAGCACACACATCAAAAGTTCCATGAAGTAAAACAAGAATGGACAAGAGTGAGTTTAGAGAATTGGGTCTTCTAATCCATCTTCATCATTAAGATCCTTTTACTCCAATTTTGCATAAGGAAAAGGTCCTAGAACCTAAGTCCAATTCTCCATTTCTTTGCATAGGGGAAGTCCTAGAAACTAAGTCCATTTCTTTGCATTTGGTCCACAACAATCAAAATAAAAACACAAGCACAATAATATATACACAATTATGTGCTCAAGTGAGCAAAAGGCAAATGGCATTAACATAAACATGTGCTCAAGTGAGCACATAGAAAAGCAAATGAATAAAATGTGCAAGAATAGTAAATTGCATAAAAGTAAAGTGCATAAAGTAAATGTTAATTGTCAATAGTTAGTGTTAGTAGTTAGTGTGCCACAAGGCAAATTTAGCGCTATGTTAAGCAATCGTAGTTGGAGTTATGTAGAAGTCACAACTATCTGAGGCCAGTCAATAATAATATAGGCAACAACACAAGTTAGAAGTCTTGATTAGAGAACCAAGTTCCAACAACTTGCCATGCCAAAAAGAAAATGAGAATTGATCTTGTATTGGTTTAAGCCTTTGCATGATTTAGAAGATAACTTATCCTTAATGCAAAGCCATTCACTTGATCAATTGATCAAGATGAATTAGATTTGAATCAAGGAAGATTAAATCTCCCTAACCAATGCTAACTTATCAACCTTCAACTCATTGATCAAGAAGAAAATAAGTAGAAGAAGAAGAAGGAGAAGATGGATAAGAGAAATGGAAATGGCAAAATTAAAGTGCATTAAATGAAATACAATGTACCAATCCTCATATGTTGACCAATAACATTGAAAGTCAAGGTCAATCAATCAAAAACAGAAGTGAGATGAAGATTGGGAGTCAAGAAATGAATAAACTATTTTTGGCATTTTTTAATATTAAAAATTAAACTTGAATTAAAAATAAAAGAAAGGCCAAACTTCAAAATCACTTCAAATCAACTTTGAAAAGTCCAAGTGATTTATCCCAAGTTTAACAAGGTCAAACAAAGTTTGACAAAAAATTTCAGCATTTTTTAAAGTCAGAAACTATTTTTAATCAATTAAAAATGAACAAAAATAACCTAATTAAACTAAAATCTCAAATAAATCTCAAATCAATTTAAAAATTGATGAGAATATTTTTCATAGATCTATCATCATTCAAAGAGGTTGAGAAAATATTTTTGTATTTTTTGAATATCAAAAACTATTTAAAATGAATTAAAAATAACCAGAAAGGAGAAAATTCATGAAAATATCAAATGATGAAATAAAAAATATAAAAAACAGAAATAGAAACTAGAAATTATTTGGAAATAATGCAATTGGTCCCATAATTTTTGGATTAAAAATGAAAGAGATATTGATTTTTGAAATAAAATGGAATTTAAGAAAATAAAAACAGAAATTAGAAATTGGAAAAAACGAGAGCCCTTGGATCTGAGCTCATTAATTGAACTGGCATTTCCAAGGATCCAGAGGCGCGCGCTCATGGTAATCCACGGTCAATGCAATCACATGGAAACCAAAGAAAAGTCATAATAAGCAATGGTCAGGATTCGATCTGGGAAACACATCCAATGGCCAGAATTCAAACTGGCAACAGGCGGCCACCGGAGCCACCTTCTTCTCCGGTGAGCCTCCAGATTCCGGTCAATTTTGCAGGTTTTCAAACCTTAATGAAAATGCACGATCCTTATACCAAAATGAAGCTGGGGTGATGTACATCACCCCTGTAACCTTGAATCACACTCAAGATTCCTATAAATGGAGAAATCGGAGGTGGAAGATTCAGGTATGCAAAATGCAGATCAAGGAAAAGCAAAATTGAAGCTACCACTAGCTTGCCTCTCAAGTGAGGACTTCATAAAACATTTTGGCCATGCAGATAGATCACATAAATGAGAGATTCGAAGAAAATACCAGTTGAAGAGTAAGCTTGATTTCTGGAGAATTGGACTTGATTCTTTGCTTGCTTTACCAAAACAGAAGATCAGTGAGATGAATGCTGAAGGTTTAGAAGCTCTAGATCCAAGGATTCAACCAGATGTAGTTGAATTTTGGATCTAAAAAAAATCGAGAGAAATGAACTAGCTTCTTTAGTGATGGATATGGAGAGAATTCTGCAGCATTTCAGGTTGAATCAGGTGTGTGAAATGAATGGAATAAGGTCTCTATTTATAGAGAAAGTGGCAAGGAGAATGTGATCAATCCGTGTGCATGGCATGTGGAGCTTCATTGCATGGGCTTGCATGATCATGCATAAGGCCCAAAAATAATGCCAAATGAATTCTGAGCATCAGCCAAATGAAATTGGACGTGTGACTTGCAAGGCAATTGCTTATGTACCAAGATTTCAAGTGAATTCCTCATTTGTACCTAAACATTCATCTCTTCGAAAGTCTCAATGAAAAAATCCAAACATGATCATGTGAGTAATGGTTGGAAAGGTCTTGATGTAAGGAACAATTGTTATGTTGGGCAAAAATCCATTTGAAGCATGGAAATTTATGAAATTTGAGTTTAAAGTGCAAGGTGCATGACATGTCAAGGCAAGGTTTCTAAAATTGGCCAATTTTCAAGCCCCTATGTTTTGATGATGCAAACCTCAAATGGTAAAACTTCCAACATAAAAGTTGTAGATATTTTCAAGACAATCAAAGTGGATATAAAGTTTGCATCATTTGGATTTTTTATGAAAGAGTTATGGGCACTTGAAGTTGGACTTTTTTGCCTTTTAATGCCTTTGGTCAAAAAGGACCTATAATGTTTTGCATTATCACATGTATTTACTTTGAAATTTTGAAAATTTATTCAACATAACATTTGAAGTAGACATCGTAAACTTTCCAATGCATTTGATCCCACCTCAAAATCATAAAAAATGAATGAGTTGTGTCCTTGGGAAGTTGACCCAAAATTAGGGTTTCAGTCAAAATGACCTATAATGTTTTGGAATGGATGATGACCTTACAAGCTTCAAATCAAATTTTGATGAACATGAAAGTTGTTCATATTGTTCTTAGGAACACGTTTTGTTTTGGAATCATCTCCATTTGACCAAAACATCAAAAGTTAGGTCTCAGTGCATTTCAAAATAGTTAGATGAATTGACTGATCAACTTCTCAAGTCCTCAACCCATATCTTGATGAATTGATGATTGAGGACACTCAAATAAGTTCAAATATGCATGAAATAATGAGTTAAAGAACTTCCCTTGATTATATTTGACCATGGGCTGAGGTTGCTTCATGAGCAAGGCATTGTGATGCACAGATGAATTAGGGTTTCTCTGAAGAACAAACCTCAAACCCTTTGTCTTGATTTAATCAAAATGATGGATTGAGATGCTAGGGAGGCATATTTGATGGATGAGAGCTTTGGGAACCATTACCATGCTTGCTTTCATCTTCTCTTGGCCATATTATTGCACAAAGGGTCTCCTAGAAGCTTTTGACCTTGTGATTGCTTAAGCTACAAACAAAAGATGTTAGTGACATATTTTTGTGCTTTTGGTTAGTAAACAAAATAAGAAAATCAATGATATACAAATCAAGCATGCTTGGTGATCTCACACCACTCACAAGGAGTCCCACCCAAAGATAAAGGGAACCAAGATGCTTATGATCCTTGAGGCTATGCAAATGAAATGTTATGATGCCATGAGGGATCTTAGGGCCAAAATTGGGGTCTTACACTTGGTTGTCTGAAGTCCTACCTATGTAGGCAAGAAGATTGAGTTGCTTTGAGGTCAAATCGAAGCAACTCAGTTCATGTACCTCAAATTTCAACTCCATGTATATCTCAATATACTTGGAGTTAGGATGAATTGAGGCCAGATTCGTGATCAGTTCCATTTTTACTTTAAAATCATGTCCTTCTTTTTCATTTTTGTGATGGTAATGAGAGAACCAGTCTGACCAAGGTCGCCTAAGAAGACGATCGGTGTTTGCTCCTGTGATGAGCTGGATAGGTTCTGAGTCACAGGATCAAGTTATTTTGTTCTAATCATAAGCGTTCCTTTTGAATACCAACGGTGTGGCACGCTGACTCAAGTGCACGATGGAACGCGTGTTTTGGTCCACTTGATCTGCCACCTCAATTAATGGGGGAGATCAAGTGGTCCACGTATTTTCTGATTAATTGATTTTCATTTTATTTGTTTTATTTTCATTAATTCATATTAAATTTAATATTGATCCAAAAAATATGAGAGTTTCACTAAAAAAAATTAAATAAAATACTCTTTCATTTTCTTAATTAAAATTATTCTTTGGATCATTATTAATATTTTTCATGATTTCATTGATTTTGTGAATATTTTTAATTGTTTAAAAATACTTTTAAGTTTCCAAAAATTATGAAAAAATTTCTCCAAGGTCCTTTGACCTTGTTTGACCTATGATAAATCTCATGGTCATTTCTTTGGTGTTTTGATGAGGTTTTAGGAAATTGACCAACCATAATTTAATTTAATGCATATTTTTATTATTTTTAATTGTTTAAATTCCAAATAAATTGTGTAGAGCCATTTTAATTGACTTTGTGATTTTGACTTGTGTTGTTGGACGTTGGTCAAGGTTGATTTGACTTTGCTAGGTTAAGATCATTGGATTTAGGGGATTGATGGAATGTACATTCCATCTCCCAAAATGAATGAATGATCTTAATTTGGAAAATGTCCTCCTTTGACCAATTTGTGTTGAATCCATTCCCTCTCCCTCTTCATATCATTCCCCTTCTTTATTCATTCATGTCATGGACCTATGATATCTCTATATCCTAAGGCTAGTTGATTGCAAAATCAACATAAGTATGGATGAGATTAGGTCCCCCACTTTGCATATTCTTTTTGTGTATGGCATGTTTCATGAGCATAGTTCATCATATTATGTCTCTAATATGTATTAACACCAAAGTTCTATTGCCCCACCTCAAATAGTTGTAACTTCTACATAAGTCCAATTACGATTGCTTAGCATAGCGCCAAATTTGTGACACAAAAGGCATAGCATTCTAGTTAGTGAGATTGTAAGTCTCCCCTCTTTCATGGTATTGTGCGGAAACTTGGCCTTTTTCCTTCCTTTGGAAGATGTCTTGGTTCAAGGATCCATGCTTGTGATAAGTGGGTTGAGTGTTCTCCAAAGAATGACTTCAACAAAAACAAAGCATAAGAAATACTAACTTCTAATCAACTAACAACTAACATTTAATTTCAAGCTATTTACTTTAAATGCATTTTAATTTTTAAGCTTTATCCATTTTGCCATTATTCATACCATTCAAGTTGTTTACTTTAATGTCATTTTCCCTTTGTCCACTTGGACCATATTTTGTGAAATATTGTGTTTGTATATACTTGTGTGTTTGTGTGGTCCTTTGACCTTAATGTACCTAATAAGAACAAAAAACCCTAAAAAACATTTTGTGTGGGCTGTTGGTTTGATCTGAGACAATTGGACTTAGAATTTAGGCAACACTCCCTATGCAAAGGACTTGGCCAATGCCAACTTTCATGAAACCAAGTTCTTGTGAAGTGAACATTCATCTGATACAATATTGAAGATCCATTTGAGTTCATCTGCAACATGATCATTGTGAAGCTGTTATTTTGAACCTATGTCTAATGCCAGCTTTGAAGTCATCTGATACATGAGAAATCTTGAAGAAGATCATAGGGTTGCTAAGCTTGGATGTGGATATCTTTATTTGATGCCTTGCTCTTCAACTTACTATTTGTATATTGATTGTTGCTTGATTCTAAAGTCTAAGGGAAATTTGGGTTTCTATATGACATTCTTGTCTATTGGATTGCATCCCATTGGTCAGATCTTTTCAACACTCAACTTTTAAATTTATGCTTAGGATTAGTCTCTTCATCTCCTCCCCATTTCTTTAATTTCAAAATCTCTCTCCCTTTTTTAAAACCTTATTTGCTTGTGTTTGTTTTCTAAACTTAGACCATATTGCAAATTAGAAACTTTAGCCTTATGCCATTGCATTTTCAAACTTCTTTTCTTAAATAAACTTGTAATAAACTTAACTATACTTGACTTAAGATTTTCAAAAGACAAAAAGAACTAACACTCATTCAAACCATTTTAGGCCTCTTGTGCCTTTGTTAAATTTAAAATTTTGTTAAAAGCAATGCACTCACTTTGAAATTGATACCACGGACTACGAGGTTTTGATCCCTCATTTTATGTTGGTACGTGGGCACAAGTCCGAAGGTCTCGTCAAACACAAAAATATAATTAATGAATTCTTTTCTCATCCCATCCACTCTATTTATTGAAAACATCATTTTGTACAAAAACCCATATGCACATAAGAAAGGGCCCCCTAGGAGTGCCTAGGACACTTTGGGTGCTAACATCTTCCCTCTGTGTAACCAACCCCCTTACCTGTAATCTCTGACATTTTATTAGTTTTGATTTGAAAACTTCTTATCTTTTTGGGTTTTGTTCGTACTTTTCTCTTTTCCCTTGGAAACAATAAAAGCACGGCGGTGACTCTGGTTTAATTGACGCCTAGCTTATCCATAGCCTAATGGTCATGAATTTTTCGATACAGGTCCCTATCTAAAACCCTAGATCGTACCTAGTGAGATCCCTATATGGAAAGCAATCAGTGTTGTCCTCCATCCGTACCTCAAACTTTTGAATCCATGTGCCTGGATGTCGTCCATTCACTAATTCATTCATACATCAAAACGAAATTTGCATGCATCCACGCATCATTTTGCATATCATTTTCCAAACCATAACCAAGAAGATCATCCATCCTTTGTCCATAATTCGCAGTTGATTTCCCGACACTCGTATTGGATTTCAAAGATCATGAAGCAAAACCAGTTTCCGTCAAAGGTGGATGTTGATGTGATAAAGAATAAGTTGGACTAACTTGTGGAAGCTATGACAACCTTGGCAAGGAGAGACGACAACATTCAACAGACGGTAGTCATTGAGAATGTCATTCCACCTTAAGTGAACAATCTTGCTCAAACTCAGCCGATGCAGATCCCTGTCGAGGACCAGATTATACAAGAGTATCCCATTGTCCGAGACAGACACTCCTCTTGTGATTCTATTAAGTATCATAGTTCGTATTCTCTACATAAAATTCCCAAGGGGCAGTCCCAGTGAGGAAACCCAAAGATCCACGACATGTGGAGGTTGCTGAAGTATTCCTAGTCGCACGCAGTTGCAAGGTTTATCTCAAGAGACTAACGAATCCTTTAGAGGATATGCCCAAAGATAGAGAGAATTAGCTGCTCAAGTTCAACCACCACTTCTGGAGAAAGAATTGGTTGACTTATTCATGGATGGTTGTTATTTCAGTTTCCTCCCCAGTTGATTTTCTGGATGGAATTACTCCCCTTGAGTTATGTCCTCATTGGGTTGAGCCTTGATTGACCGTTTTCTTTCTAGCTCTTACCTAGATAGATGCTTTGGTCCTTTGAAAGTCTATTACCCAGTAGCTGGTAATATTCTTCTTAGTTTGCAGTTTGTTACCTCTTGCCCACTACCCGACAAAAGTACCCTTTTTTTTCTCCTCAGTAGAGTCCTCAATGGATCTATTCCCCAGGAAGTATATCCTTGATATGTTCATCCTAACCGGTGACAGATATCTTTCTTTCCCCAGCCTGAGTCTATCCTTGATATGTTCACTTTAACCGTTGACGGGTATTCTCATTCTTTTGGTATTCTACCCAGTAAAAAGGTAGTTGTAATCCCTATTTTGTTCCCCAGAGAGTTAATCCTTGATATGTTCATTTTAACCGATGACGGGTCTTCTCTTTGATTGGTTTTCTACCCAGTAACCAGTAGTTGTAAATCCTACTTTGTCCCCTATTCAGAGTCTATCCTTGATATGTTCATCCTAACCGGTGATGGATTTTCTCTCCGACTATTTTCTATCCAGCTTTCGATAGATGTAATTCCTACCCTTTTTGTTCAGTTGGTATATCCTTGATATTTTCATCCTAACCGATGACGGGTATCCTCCTTGACATTTCCAGGCAAGTCTATCCTTGATATGTTCATCTTAACCGGTGACAGATTTTCTTCCCTGTCGAGTTTATCCTTGATATGTTCATCATAACCGATGACGGATACTCTCACCCTTGGTCTTCTGCCCAGTAACTGGTAGTTGTAAATCCTATCTTTTCTGCAGTTTCCCCAGCAAGGTTATTCTTACCCAGTAACCGGTAATGAATTTCCTCTCCTAGAATCCTCGGCAAGTCATCCTTGATATGTTCATCCTAACCGATGATGGATGTTCTCTCTGTCAGATCTTTATTATCTCCTTACCCGGTAATAGGTAGTGGATAATAGATTTCTGCTCCTCCTATGTTGAAGTTTATCTTCCCCAGTTGAATTGAGTGTGCATTTCCTTAGTGAAATCGCTTTTCCCTTGCATGATTCAAGTACTTCAGTGTTATTCTGATCTACTCGTATTCCCTGCAAATGTTGTTTTTCCCCGTCTTTCCATTTTATATGGATGTCCTCGAGTCCCCCAGCAGTTTTAAGTCATAGCCTGACCTGCGCATAACCCCTTTTAACCCCCCCCCCCCCATAGTCTTTGTCTCCCCAGTGAGTTTTCCTTACGAAATGCATTGTGCTCCTGTGGATTTTCAGTCTCTCTGATTTCTTTTTCCTTTGTGGCAATATTTCCCCACAGAGCATTAACTTTTGCATTCATGTCATATGCATCATGAGGTCTCTTAGGGACCAAAATTTGTTTCTCTATGTTGTTATTTAAGCCCATTCTACTGAGTCGAGTCGAAGATTTTAACCTTCACCTCCTCAGTTAGAATGTCCTTAAATAGGGGCAACTGTAAGACCCCAATTTTGACCCTAAGATCCCTCATGCAATTTCATCATAAGCATTAGCATTGGGAACTACCTTGGCATCCTCCTTACCCCTCTTTCATTGGTGTAAGACCCCAATTTTACCCCTAAGATCCCTCATGGCATCATATCATATCATTTCATTGCCTCAAGGATCATTGTGCACCTTGCTTCCTTCCTTGTGGGTGGGTTATTTTCTGAGAGTGATTCTTGATCACCAAGCATGTTTTGCATTTGTATATTATTTCTTTTCATTTGTTTACTAACCAAAAGTACAAAAATATGTCATCTAACCTTGTTACTTGCAGATGAAGTAATCACAGGACAAAGCAGTCAAAGGCAGTCATTGAGCTATAGATGGTGGCCATTCTTGAGAATTTGGGCACCACAATCATTATCAAGAGTTCATATGAGCTATGACATCATTTTGAATCAAAACCCCAAGTGGTAGAGGCTTGAATCTCATCAAGGCATTCTTCAGTCAACTGAAACCCTAGCCAGTCAACTGCTCAGTCAACTGTTGGATTTGGAGGTGGGAAGTGATGAGAAATACTTCATTCATGTTCAAACAAGTCTCATTTGACATTTCAAACATCAACATTGAATAAAATAAAGTCAGGTCAAAACTTTCCAAAAATAGAAAGTGACCTATAATTCAAAATTGCCAAAAATGGAAAGGTTTTCACCTAACTTCAACTTCAAATTGCATCACCAAAAATGCTTCAAATGAAATTTTGTTGAACATGAAAGTTGTAGATCTTTCTCTCCCATTTCCAAAAAGTCGAAGATCATCCATTTCTCATGTGTGGTTAAGGAGATATGATCAAAACTTGGCAAGGTGTACATGGAGATTCAAATGTGCATAACTTTCAAACCAAAGCTCCAAATCATGTGGCTCTTTTTGCATTATTCTTGTCATGACCTATAATTTCCAAATCTTGCATAACATTGCATAATTTGTCATTTCATAATCATTTGCAAAATCTTGATTTTTTGGAGGGAAAATTCAACATTTGAATTTGGTGCATAGTTTGAATGTTTTGCAATTGCCATTGATTTTAAAATGTCATTTTAAGTGAAAATACAAGGCAATACGTGTACTGTTCATGCCTAATTGCCATGCAAGGGTGAAATGACCAAATTTGCAAAACACCTCCATTTTCCCTAATTTTCATTACCAATTTGCTAATCTTGATTAGAGCATGACTAATAGGGAGTATATATAGTAAAACCCTAACAGAATTCTGCTAACAACACTTCATTTTTCAGATCTAGAAAATTTTTCTCAAACTTTCTCTCAAATTTTTCTCTCATTTCTTCAAATCAATTCACAATTCATCGCCAAATTCATCATCTAGAATCATCACTGATCAAGACTGAAGCAAGATCCAACAGGATTCGTGTATATTTGAGCAGCTCAAAGCAAGAACTCATCAATGGTGAATTTCAAATTCTGTTGAATCAAGGCCAATTGAACATCAAAACCTCTTCCAATCAACTCCACAAGCTTGCTAGAAGAAGATCTAAGCACTGCAAGGCCTGGAACGCGTGAATTCGAAAGCTGCTCTCCAAGAGGTCATAAAATCGCGTCTCTCTTTTCTCAATTTCATTATGCTAAACTTGTAGATCGTGTTTGTGTGAGCATGCTGAGCTTTGAATCCATGAATTTCGTGAAAAATTGAGTGAGAACTGGCTGTTTAAAGTTTTGATGATGATTTTTCTTTCATTCGATTCATGCATGTTGTGATGTTTTTGGATGAAATGCGTGTTGATTCTTGTTGTATGATGTTAGATCTACATGTTGCTATGCTTGATTTTCAATTCTGGATATGTTGAGATTTTCTAGAAAATTGAAGATGAAGATCTTGAAGATCTTCATCGTGTTCATGATCACCTGCACTTTTCCTACGGATTTTATTGCAGCCTTCATACCATTACCTGCGAAATCTGATGCGTGTTCTTCGTTGTTTCCTGCGGATTATGGCCTTGCATGTGTTTAGGGTTTGGACACAAAACGGTGTCGTTTCATTTGGCGCGCCAACCACATTTAAATTGAGCCTCCATTCGATTCCTGGCTCCAGCATAAATTCAAATATGCCTTGCATTATTTTCTTTTCCCTCCATATTCATGTACATGCTTCCTATGCTTTTTTTATTTTTTCTTTATCTTCCAAAATTCATATTAAATTGAAAATGGCTCCAAAAAATATGAGGATTTTTTTGTTATGTCATATTTTCTGTCTATTATTTTTTGGTTATTTTTTTACAAATTGTGCATGGCTGAAATTAAATTGGTGCTAGAGAATGTTAACATGTATCATATTTTGTACCTTGCTTGCCATATCTTTTGTGAAATGATGAGTTTTAATCCAATGCTTTTGAAAATTGACATGCTTAAACTAGACTCTTGGTTGGACATTTTGGTGTTGAGTTTGCATTTTTACCATTTGTGGTTTCTGTTTTATGATCATGTGAATGTAGGTGTGACAATGTGTGTCACACCTTTGCTTGCTCAATTTGATTAATTTCTTTGCCATGCCAAATGAATTCCAATTGCTCTGATTTTTTGCATGGTACATGTTATGGATGTTGTGATTGAGCATGAAGTTTCTGGGAATTATTGGATTCATTTCTGATTTGTTTGAGATTTTTCATTCTGGATGGTCATTTATGCACTTTTGAATGGTCTTGAATTTCAATCATTTGTGAAATGCTTGTGTTTTATCCAATGAATGTGAAATTTTACACATTGTTTCTAGACATGTTGAAGATTGTTTTGGCTTTGATTTGAGGTTTTTACCATGTTTCATTTCTGTTTTAGGCTTGTGCTAAGTGGATGTGTCATTTGGTGTCATATTTAAGCTTGTTTTGATTGCCTTTCCTTATACAATTTTATTACCATGCCTAATCATGTCCAATTGCTCTAATTTTTGGTGTGTTGATCATGTTATATGTTCTGTTTAGCCATGATTTTTGTTGAGATTAATTTAATCATTTTTGAATTAATGTGCATTTGTTCATTCTGATGTCTCAATGTGCTCACAACTTGCATACCTTGCTATGTTTAGTTCATGAAATAGATTTGGTAATTGATATTGATGTGAGACCTTTTGGATTGTTTCAAGCTTTGATTGAAGTTGATTCATGATAATTTTCAGCTTCTGTTTTAAATTTTTTCACCATCTTTGACCCTAGGCTTTGACCTAGTGGTTTGCCTCTCATGTTTGAAACTTTGTTTCAGGTTACACATTCAAGTTACACAATTGGTGATGCCTTATCTTGAGAGCATTTGATATTTGCTTTTGAGTACTAATGTGTGTTTTGTAGGTTGATGTTGACTCTCTTGAGTTTGACTTTTGGTTTACACATCGTGTATATTGGTTATCTATTGCTTATTAACTGTTGGTTGTTTGTCTGTATAGTGGTACTGATTTGTTTGATGTTTCAACAGGTACATTAGTTGCTTAAGTTCATTTTGAACTTGCTTTTGCTTGGTTGCTTAACCACTTAGGTATAACCTTTCTTCTTCATGTAGTCTGGAAGACCTGGCCTGTTATGTGGTTAGGCACCTGTCTGAAGTCCTCCTTAAGAGGCAATGCTTGTGATTGTTTATCTTTTGTGCCAAGCAGGAAAAGTCCTCATATGAAGCAATTGGTAGATAAAAGAGATGTGTAGTCCATCTCCTACTATTCAGTGTGTCATCCCTTTGCTAACATTACATGTTGATGCATTGTGGATATTAACCCAAGATCTTATAGAGTCAAATCATTTGTGGAGAAGAGTTCCAACTTTCTGAACTCCCACACATTCTATTATTCAAAGCTCTCCCAGGCCAGGGATAAGAGCTATGAGGCACACCCCTCATCTCCATTTCATCTGCTTCACCTTAACTCTCAATGTTAAGGTTAAGAGCACAACATACCCCATTCCAGTTGATTGTAAAGTCTAACCCTTGCTTGAGCCTAATTGCTTGTATATAGTGTGTGCTAATTGATTTGTGTGTTTGCTTATTTGATTCATCTTTGCATATCTGCTTGAGTGTGCCTTAGTGCATTTATCATCATCAATTGTATATCATTTCATAAACTTTGCTTTATAGCATTTTTGCTTTGTCCATGGAGGAGACAAGCATAAGTCCATTACTTGGCAGTTGTTCCAATGATATGGTGTGAGACTAGTATAAGTCCATTGATTGGCATCTGGTATCATTGTTTTGTTTTAGGAGATTGGTGTAAATCCATTGATTGGTATCCGGTATCCATGTTTGTTTGTAAGACTAGTATAAGTCCATTGATTGGCATCTGGTATCATTGTTTTGTTTTAGGAGATTGGTGTAAATCCATTGATTGGTATCCGGTATCCGTGTTTGTTTGTGATATTGGTGTAAGTCCATTGATTGGCATCCGGTATCGCCTTGCTTTGTTCATTTGCTTATTTGCATTGTTGCCTCATTCCAAAGGAATCACTTGAATCATCTACATATGATTTCAAGAGGTGAACATCTAAGAAGTTTTACTTCCTCACCCTCCCATTTTGTGTGTGTTTCAAAATTCCCTTTTCACATGTTCATTCAAAAACTTTGACAAATATTGTGCAAACATTCTCATTTCTTTTCAAATTAGAAACCTAGGCTTTAGGCCTTTGATTTTTCAAACTCCATTTCATAATACTTCTTTGAATTGAATTCTAATCATACTCTGACACTCTTTTGTGAATAAATCCTAATTGGTTAATCCAACTCATTCAATTGTTTTGTGGCTTTGTCCATTCTTGATAAGTTTTCATGCATTAGCCATAGGTTTGATTTATCCTAGTTGGTTGATGTTAATCTCGCCTTCCGTCCTTAGTGATCGAACTGTAAGACTTCCGTACTGAAAACAGGGTTAACCCCTCTAGTACGTCGAAGCTATTCTCACATGGTGGACTCGTTGTTTGTATAAGGTTGAGTTTTCTCCCGTGGATAACGAAAGACCTTAGGGCTTTTGTTTAAAATGAACCCACTCATATTTTGGAAATTTTTAGCCGAACTATGGCGTTTTGATCCTTACCTTCCATGGAAAGGTACGTAGGCAACGGGTTCATCCGTTCAAACACAAAAATAACTAATTTGTATATTCTTTTCTCATCCCTTCCATCATTGTTTGCACAATATGTCATAAACAAATAAACTTTTTTTATACAACAAGTGTGAAAAGGGCTCCCTAGGAGTACCTAGGACGTTTTGGGTGCCTAACACCTTTCCATTGCGTAATTAACCCCTTACCCAGACTCTCTGATCTTTTCATTAGTTTTCTATGTGTAAAACTTCTTAGGCTTTTGTTCGCTTTTTAGCCATTCCTTTGGATAAATAAAAGTGCGGTGGCGACTCGATTCTTTGTATGCTTTGCTTTTGATTTAGTCAATAAATCATAAAGTGACGAATACACCGCTACAGAAAAGTGGCGACTCTGCTGGGGATAAGATTAGACCTTCCTTGGTGGTTTTGCCTACTTTTCACCCTTGTTGTATTATATTGTTTATTTGTTATTTGACATATTTTTGTATAATTTGGGATAACTGTATTGATTGTAATGTTTGAATTGCTTGATATACAATTGCTGTTTGCTTGGTGATCTCTGTGAGATGAGTTCTATACCCGAACTCGAGTGCACCTTAGGATAGGAGAATGGCATAGTCTTGTCGACTTGTGTGGAGTATTCCTTAACAAGTTGACTTGCGAGCCCATTCACTTGGTGGAGGTCATGTTGGATTAATAATGTCACACAAGTTATTTGTGGTTAGGCATTATTCTTTCAATTATGTGCCTTAGAAGCCAAGGACCTTAGTTTACCAAGCCCATCTTGGCCTATTTTTAGGACGTAGTGCGGAGGTCGTTCAGATGTCAGATCTGATGCGATTGTTACGCGATACTACACTCATAAGAGTCTCTCTTGAGAATATTTTTGGAATACGAGTATTCGTTCCTCCGATAATATTCGAAAGATGGGATGATGACTATGGGAACCTCTGGTAGAACATGTTCGGAAGGTTTAAACCCTAGTACACTCCCTTTGGGTGGTTCTTAACCAAGACTCCATGCTCGTGACTCTCAACAAACCGTGATTCATGGTTGAGTCGTTCAGACATCCTTAATATCAGTGGAACTTGGGTGTTGATAAGGTGAAAACCATAATCCACCAAAATGGATGATTGATATTAAGGATGATTGAGCCGGTTCATGTATTGTTAATATCAATGGAACTTGGGTGTCGATAAGGTGAAAACCATAATCCACCAAAATGGATGATTGATATTAAGGATACTATGAGCTTTCCCATGACCTTTGTCTGGTGTGACTTGCTTGATCCTTGAGTGTGATTGTTGCATTCATGCATTCATGCATTCATCTGCATTCATGTCATCAGAAAAATCAGAAAATTTTCAAGGAACTTAAAGGGTTTATTTGCAAAATTTTCAGACATGGAAAGACCGAAAAGGCATACAAAGAAGTACAACTTTAGACAGCCCGATGTGAAAGAGTTAAGGAATCTGACATCTTATGTATTAGATCCCTTGGGTTTCAAAGCTCGCTATGGGAAGCTTCTGCCTCTGTTGACTACTCAGGTTGACGAAGGGTTGATGAGTACTTTGGCTCAGTTCTATGATCCTTTGTATCACTGCTTCTCTTTTCCGGACTTCCAGCTGTTGCCTACGCTTGAGGAGTATGCTCATCTTATTGGGATCCCGATTCTGGATCAGGTGCCGTTCAGTGGCTTAGAGAGTATTCTGACTTCTCGAGAGATTGCAGACTTGTTGCACATAGATGAATCTCTGATTGAAGCGCATATGACCGCCAAAGGTGGAATTCAGGGTCTTCCGTCTGATTTCCTCATCGCTCAAGCTACTGTTTATGGGAAGGCCATGAGTGAGGATGCCTTTGAGGCTTTATTTGTGCTGCTCATCTATGGTTTGGTATTATTCCCCAACATCGACAAATTTGTAGATGTGAACGCCATTAGGATCTTTTCAGTTCTTAATCCCGTTCCGACTCTGTTGGGTGATGCCTATTTCTCTTTGCATCTGAGGAATGCAAAGGGTGGAGGAATTATTGTGTGCTATTTGCCTCTGCTGTATAAGTGGTTTATTTCTCACTTACCGCAGACGGTCGCTTTCAAGGAGAACAAGGGATGTCTACGGTGGTCTCAGAGACTTATGTCTCTCACTAATGACGATATCTCTTGATATGATCGCGTGTATGATACAGTTCAGATCATTGATTATTGTGGTGAATTCCCTAATGTGCCTCTTCTCGGTACATGTGGTGGGATCAGCTACAATCCTATCTTAGCACGTCGCCAGCTTGGGTTCCCCCTAAAGGATAAACCTCATAACATTCTGTTAGAAGGTGTATTCTTTCAAGAGGGTAAAGATCCCCAAGGCCTGAAAGCCAGATTTGTCCGCGCTTGGCGCAAGATTCAGAAGAAGGGTAGAAGCGAATTGGGTCCAAAGAACTGCATAGCTTTGGAGCCTTATACTTCTTGGGTCAGACAGAGAGCTTCTGAGTATCTGATGCCGTACGATTATCCGAGACCTACACCGTTGGTTGTGGCTGGACCTCAACCCTCCCTAACCAAGATGTAGAGGAGTTGAGAGAAGAAGACCTTTCACGTGCTTGGATCCGTGAAAGAGAAGAGTTGCTTCAGCAAATCAAGGAGAAGGACGCTCTGATTGAGTTTCTCGAGCATCAGGTGATCGATGGTCCGAATGATACTTGGACTTCTCTGCTTCCTCAGTCTTCCAAATTCTGGAAGAGGAAGTATGATCGACTTGCAAAGGAGAAAGCGGATATGGAAGCAGCCTATGAGAGAGAGATCAAGAAGTTGTGTGTATCTCGTCTTCCAGCATCCCGAGCTTCTAGGAATCCATAGGATGTTATTTTCCTTTTCCCTTGTAATAATAAAAAATGTTGTACTTCTTTGTCTCGAATATATATCTGATCAGATATTTTCCATATGCTATTAAATGCTTTAAAAATTCAAAAATTGCAAATAAATACCCTTAAAAGTTCCTTGAAATAAAACAAAGCATATGCACAAGCATTACATGCATCATCTTGCATAAGCAGGTTGTTCCGGTCTTCTTGTCTGTGGCCTAACTCTGTGCTCTTCATTTATTTTTAAGACAAGCTGACTCACCGGTACTATACCAGAGCCAATTCTGCTAGAGTGATGGATCAATTGGAACAAGAGAACAGAGAACTGAAGGAAGAGGTCGCTCGTTTGAGTGCTCTGATGGAGCAGTTTCTGTCTGCTCAAAATCAACCTTCTCCACCTCCTGCAACTCCTCCCCAGAGGACGGTTATATCTGAAGTCGTTGCTCCGACGGTGCCAGCTACCAGTGCTCATTTCATGCCTAATGCCATGCCATCCGGGTTTCCGTGGGGTATGCCTCCTGGTTTCATGCCAGATATTCCAACACCAACTTTTACTTCCATGTCGGCATCTAGCCCGATCCTTGCTGCTCCTCCTCCTGTCGTGCATACCGTTCCCAGGGTAGACGACACCATCTATCATTCTGAGCCGTCTGAGGGCCCAGATGTTAATGAGAAGATGGACGCGATGAATGACCAATTCCTTGAGCTCCGAAAGGAATTGAAGACCCTCCGAGGGAAAGATCTGTTTGGCAAGTCTGCTGCTGAACTTTGCCTTGTTCCCGGTGTGAAGATTCCGGTCAAATTCAAAGTTCCTGACTTTGATAAATACAAGGGGAACACCTGCCCTCTCGCTCACCTGGTCATGTATGCCAGGAAGATGTCTACGCAAACAGATAATGATCAGCTGCTGATTCATTATTTTCAGGATAGTTTGTCTGGTGCAGCTCTTCGTTGGTATATGAGCCTTGATAGCGCAAACATCCGATCCTTCAACGATCTTGGCGAAGCCTTCGTCAAGCAGTACAAATATAATGTTGATATGGCGCCTGACCGTGATCAACTCAGAGCCATGTCTTAGAAGGATAAAGAGACATTCAAAGAGTACGCCCAGAGGTGGCGAGAGCTGGCAGCTCAGATTACTCCTCCGCTGGAAGAGAAGGAAATGACTAAGATCTTTCTGAAGACCCTTAGTTCATTTTACTATGAGAGGATGGTTGCGAGTGCTCCCTCTGATTTCACCGAGATGGTGAACATGGGGATGCGTCTGGAGGAAGGAGTCCGTGAAGGACGTCTGTCTAAAGATGAAGGCTCTTTTAAACGGTATGGGGCGTTTAAGAAGAAAGATGGGGAGGCACATACTGTGCAGTCCCATGCTAAACCGAGAAGACCCTCTGATAAGAGGAAGCCTGTGCGTCATCAGCACTAGGTGGCTAGTGTAGCCCCTGTCTTCAGAGACAATCCTCAACCTTATCAACATCAACAACATCAGCAATATCATCATCAGCAACACAATCAACAACAATCTTCTCAGCAACAGTATCATCAACAACAACATCGCCCTCAGCAGCAGGCTTATCAGCCCCGTAGTAATCAATCTGGTGCGAATTTTGAGAGGAAGAAGATCACCTTTGATCCTATTCCTGTTTCTTATGCGGAGCTATATCCCTCTTTAATAGAGCGGAAGTTGATTACTCCAAGAGATCCTCCGGCTATACCGGTCAACCCCCAGTTGTGGTATAAGCCCGATCTTCACTGTGTCTACCATTCTGGCGCTCCGGGCCACGATGTGGACAATTGTTTTCAACTGAAGTCTAAGGTCCAGGACCTTATGAGATGCGGCATCCTAAGCTTCGAGGACTCAGGCCCGAATGTTAAGAAGAACCCATTGCCCGAGCATGGGAAGTCAGTCAATATGGTCCAGGGTTGCCCTGGGAAGTACAAAGTCAAATATGTGAGCCATATTAGACAGTCACTGGTCGAGTTGCACCGTCTGCTATGTGACTACAGTCATTTGGAGCACGACCATGATAGATGTCGTATCTGCTCTGTCAACAGGTTGGGTTGTCGCAAAGTGCGAAAGGATCTCCAAGAGCTGCTAGACGATGGCACTATTGAGATTCTGTAGAATCGAAATGTTGACGAGGATGAACCAGAGGTGAATGTCATCTCACCCGTGTTTAAAATCCTTGAGCCTGTTGTCATCCGTTATGATGGCAGCAAGCAAAAGGTTTCTCCTTCTCTGGTCATCAAGCCTGCAGGCCCTGTGCCTTATTCCTCAGAGAGAGAAATTCATTTTTGTTACAGTGCTGTTGCTATCGAAGAAGGAAGAGAAGTGTCGTTGCCTTCCATTTCTGTTGTTAACATTGCTGATGTTAGTGGGTTGACCCGTTGCGGTCGTGTGTTCTCTGCACCCTCTAAACCTCACGCTGTTTCGGATTCTGTTCAGCGCCCGGTTGGGACCGCGTTGAATACTCTGAATCTGGCACCTGTTGCCAAACCCTCCTCTGTACAAAAGACTCCTGATTCTTCTGTTGGCCCGAGTGGCATTGTGAATGAAGAATGTGATGAGATGCTGAGGCTCATCAAGAAGAGTGAGTACAACGTTGTAGATCAACTTCTACAAACGCCATCCAAGATCTCCGTGCTATCTTTGCTTCTGAATTCAGAACCTCATAGGGAGGCTCTGCAGAAAGTTTTGGATCTGGCTTATGTCGATCACGACGTCACCATAGAACAGTTTGACAGTATAATTGCAAACATTACTGCTTGCAACACTTTGAGTTTCTATGACGCTGATCTCCCTGAGGAGGGAAGAGACCACAACATGGCTTTACATATTTCTATGAACTGCAAGACCGACGCTATGTCCAACGTGCTAGTTGACACTGGGTCATCTCTTAATGTATTTCCAAAGACCACTCTTTTGAGACTGTCATATCAAGGTCCTCCCATGAGGCAGAGTGGTGTTATTGTGAAGGCTTTTGATGGGTCGCGTAAGACCGTGATTGGGGAAGTTGATCTCCCAATCAAGATTGGACCTAGTGATTTCCAAGTTACCTTCTAGGTTATGGATATCCACCCATCTTATAGTTGTCTCCTTGGTAGACCATGGATTCACGAGGCTGGCGCCGTGACATCCACCCTACACCAGAAGCTGAAATTCGTCAAGAATAAGAAACTGGTCGTGGTAGGGGGAGAAAAGGCTCTCCTAGTTAGCCACTTGTCTTCTTTCTCCTATATTGATGCTGAGGATGAAGTTGGAACTCCTTTCCAAGCTTTATCTTGCTGAGCCGAGTGAGAAGAAGTCTCATTCATTTGCTTCCTATCGAGATGCGAAACTGGCCATTGAATGTGGTGCAGCTGCTGGTTTAGGGAAGATGATTGAGCTTGAAGACAACAAATCCCGGGCTGGCATTGGTTATTCCTCTGGGGCATTCAATGAGCAAGGTTTGTTCAAGAGTGGAGGTTTCATCCATACTGATCGAGCTGAGGAAGCTGCTGCTATTCTGGAAGAAGATGCAGAGGACTTGAACAACTTCGTCATACCTGGTGGTGTCTGCCACAATTGGGTCGCTGTAGATGTTCCTACAGTCACTCATAGATCAGATTAATGGTTCACTTTGTTCAAAACCCTTCTCCCATGCCAAAAGGAGAAGTGATGACATTGTTGGCAGCATTTATACAATGATATTTCATTCAACTAATGCATTGTTAAACATTTGTTTTTCCTTTTGTTTTCACTTTTTGCTTTTGCATGAAATCAGTTATCACAAAAAACCCATAAAAACAAGAATAAAAGCAATCTTTTTCATCTGCATAATGATTTGCTTGTTTAAATTCTAAAGTTTTTATTATCCAAAATCATTATGCAGGTTGATTCTAAAACCCATTGAACATAATGATCCAACGCCATCTCTCAATTTTGAATTCCCTGTATTCAAGGCAGAGGAAGATGATGTTGAAGAGATTCCTGATGAGATTACCCGCCTCCTTGAGCACGAGAAGAAGATCATTCAGCCGCATCTCGAAGATCTGGAAACAGTCAACTTGGGGTCTGAGGATTGTGTTCGCATGGTGAAGATTGGGGCACTTCTTGAAGAGTCTGTCAAGAAGGGGTTGATCAGTTTGCTACGAGAATATTCCGATATCTTTGCTTTGTCATATAAAGACATGCCGGGTCTAGATACAGATATTGTGCAACATTTCCTGCCTTTGAAGCCTGAGTGCGTGCCTGTGAAGCAAAAGCTCAGAAGAACTCATCCAGATATGGCAGTGAAAATCAAAGAGGAAGTTCAGAAGCAAATTGATGTGGGGTTTCTGGTGACTTCTATGTATCCTCTATGGGTGGCCAATATTGTGCCTGTGCCTAAGAAGGACGGAAAAGTCTGTATGTGTGTTGATTATAGAGATTTGAACAAGGCTAGTCCAAAAGATGATTTCCATCTACCACACATTGACATGTTGGTAGACAATACAGCTAAATTCAAAGTCTTTTCGTTTATGAACGGATTTTCCAGATATAATCAAATCAAGATGGCACCCGAGGATATGGAGAAGACAACATTCATCACACCTTGGGGAACATTCTGTTATCGAGTGATACCCTTCGATTTGAAGAACGCCGGAGCCACGTATCAACGAGCTATGACTACCTTGTTTCATGATATGATGCACAAGGAGATAGAGGTCTATGTTGATGATATGATTGCAAAGTCCAGAACAAAAGTTGAACATGTTGAGCATTTGTTGAAGCTTTTTCAGCGTTTGGAGGAAGTTTAGACTTCGTCTGAATCCGAACAAATGTACATTTGGAGCCCGTTCCGGCAAGTTGTTGGGTTTTGTAGTCAGCGAGAGAGGTATTGAAGTTGATCCTGCAAAGGTCAAAGCAATACAAGAGATGCCTGCACCCAAAACTGAGAAGCAAGTCCGAGGTTTTCTTGGCCGCTTGAACTATATTTCCAGATTTATATCCCACATGACTGCCACATGTGCGCCGATATTCAAGCTCCTCCAGAAAGATCAATCTCATGATTGGACCGAGGATTGCCAGAAAGCTTTCGACAGTATCAAAGAATATCTGTCTGAACCTTCGATCTTGTCTCCTCCTGTAGAAGGAAGACCTCTGATTATGTATTTGACTGTTCTTGAAGACTCGATGGGTTGTGTACTCGGTCAACAAGATGAATCAGGGAAGAAAGAATCTGCTATCTACTACCTCAGTAAGAAGTTTACTGATTGTGAGTCTCGGTACTCTATGCTTGAGAAGACGTGTTGTGTTTTGGCTTGGGCTGCTAAGCGTTTGCGCCAGTACATGATAAATCATACAACTTGGTTGATATCCAGAATGGATCCAATCAAGTATATTTTCGAGAAGCCTGCTTTAACTGGGAGGATTGCCCATTGGCAGATGTTGTTATCTGAGTATGATATCGAGTATCGAGCTCAGAAGGCTATCAAAGGTAGTATCTTGGCTGACCATTTAGCGCACCAGCCGATTGAAGATCATCAGTCTGTTTAGTACGACTTCCCAAATGAGGAGATTCTGTATTTGAAAATGAAAGATTGTGATGAGCCTACACTTGATGAAGGTCCGGAACCTGGTTCCAGATGGACGATGGTGTTTGATGGCGCTGTGAATCAATACGAAAATGGAATTGGGGCAGTAATCATTACTCCTCATGGCACACATATTCCGTTTACAGCAAGGCTAACTTTCAAATGCACAAATAATATGGCTGAGTATGAGGCATGTATTATGGGACTGGAAGAATGTATTGATTTGAGAATCAAGCATCTTGATGTGTATGGTGATTCGGCCCTGGTTGTCAATCAAATCAAGGGTGAATGGGATACGAATCAACCAGGTCTCATTCCGTACAGAGATTATGCGAGGAGGATTTCAACGTTCTTTACAGAAGTTGATTTTCATCATATTCCTCGAGAGGATAATCGGATGACAGATGCTCTTGCCACGCTTGCTTCCATGATTGTGGTCAAGTATTAGAATGAAGTTCCCAACATTACCGTGATACGCTTGGATAGACCAGCTCACGTGTTTGCAGTTGAAGAAGTCAATGATGACAAGCCTTGGTATTTTGATATCAAGAATTTCCTCCAGAACCAGGTCTACCCGCCTGGGGGCATCTGTGAAAGATAGGAAAACTTTGAGAAGGTTGTCAGGCAGTTTCTACCTCAGTGGTGAAGTGCTGTATAAGAGAAATTTTGACATGGTTTTGCTCAGATGCGTGGATAGACACGAAGCAAACCTGTTGATGACTGAGGTCCATGAGGGTTCATTTGGTACTCATTCCAATGGACATGCCATGGCTAGAAAGATGCTGAGAGCAGGCTACTATTGGCTGACAATGGAGTCTGACTGCTGCAAATATGTGAAGAAATGCCACAAGTGTCAAATTTATGCGGACAAGATTCATATCCCTCCGACGCTTCTGAATGTGATCTCATCACCATGGCCTTTCTCTATGTGGGGGATTGACATGATCGGCATGATTGAACCGAAAGCGTCCAACGGACACATGTTTATTCTCGTAGCAATTGATTACTTCACCAAATTGGTTGAAGCCGCATCGTATTCAAATGTGACCAGGCAGGTGGTTGTGAAGTTTATCAAGAATCAGCTTATTTGCCGTTATGGTGTGCCAGATAAGATCATTACTGATAATGGATCTAATCTGAATAATAAGATGATGGATGAGTTGTGCGCTGAGTTCAAGATTGCACATCATAACTCCTCTCCCTACAGACCAAAGATGAATGGGGTTGTTGAAGCTTCTAATAAGAATATCAAGAAGATTATCCAGAAGATGACAGTTATGTACAAAGATTGGCATGAGATGCTGCCATTTGCTTTGCATGGTTATCGTACATCTATCCGCACTTCAACAGGGGCAACCCCTTTCTCTCTTGTTTACGGCATGGAGGCTGTTCTCCCAGTAGAGGTGGAGATCCCATCAATGAGGGTCTTGATGGAAGCCAAGTTGACTGATGCTGATTGGATTCAGAGTCGTTATGACCAGCTGAATTTGATTGAAGAGAAGCGATTAACTGCCATGTGCCATGGTCAGTTATATCAGCAGAGAATGAAGAAAGCATTCGATAAGAAGATCAAGCCTCGTGTGTTTCGAGAAGGTGACCTCGTGCTCAAGAAAGTCTTGTCTTTCGCGCCCGATTCCAGGGGCAAGTGGACTCCAAACTATGAAGGTCCATATGTTGTTAAGAGAGCCTTTTCAGGCGGTGCACTGATTCTTACAACAATGGATGGGGAGGATTTCACTCGTCCTGTGAATTCAGATGCAGTCAAGAAATACTTTGCCTAAAAAAAAGGGTATATGCAAAAGAAAAACAGAATAGCTCGCTAAGTTGAAAACCCGAAAGGGCGGCTTAGGCAAAAATGAGCGTCTCGGTGGAAAACCCGAAAGGGCGATCCAGGCAAAAGTTAGAGACTTGGAAAAAAAAGAATATTTTGCATCCCGCTAGATTGAGCACCTCACCCTTGGGCAATCTAGGCAAAAATTAGGGATTTGGCAAGTAACTGCATCCTGACAAGACTTTCTGTTCTACAGCTGTCTTTT
The DNA here is from genome assembly GCF_024323335.1 of Lathyrus oleraceus. Lineage (NCBI taxonomy): Eukaryota > Viridiplantae > Streptophyta > Magnoliopsida > Fabales > Fabaceae > Lathyrus > Lathyrus oleraceus. The sequence continues at coordinate 51,874,980 of NC_066581.1, read as the reverse complement.
CGTCAGAGGTTCTCGATTCGTCGTCGACTGAAGCTTCGAATACATCGAGATTCAAATTGGTAGAGAAAGGATCATTATGTTCAATATAGCCCTCTTCCAATATATATCACTGATTTCAAATTTGTACAGATCTATGGAGTCCTGCCATTTGCAGACTACCATTCCATCAAATCAATTTGAGCTTTTATCCAATTATTTGCACTCTTATTTGTTTCAAATCAACAAATGTTTTGCATGTTTTAATTGATAAAATGTCATTGTTTAAACAAAATAAATTTTTCAAAATCATTTTTCAAACAAAGTGAACATTCACAATGATGAAAGGATACTTAAGAATTTCTCAGTGCTCTCCCAAGGGTGGCATGATTCCCAACAGGTAAGACATTTTGTTCATATTCCTGGCATGGCTGTATTCTTTCTCAAGACTGTTTTTTGGGGTTTCTCCCCAAGCAGAGTTGTTGTTGGGTTTTCTCCCAAACAGAGTTTCTGTGAAGATCCTGTATCCCTAGAACAGAGCGCTTGTGGAAGACTTCGTTTTTCTCCAATAGTAGTCTCTCCCCAGCACGGTTGATTTCCTCTGGGAAGATTCAGTTGGTGGATTGACACCCCGTTACTTTATCCTTTTCCCCGGTGAAGTCGCTAGCGGAGTTGTTGATATCTCCATCAGAAGTGCTTGTTGAGGTTTTCACCTCTTATCCCTTCAGCAGAGCAGGGATTATTTCCTCCTCGGCAATTGTGGTATTTTGTGAAGGTTCAGTGTTTGGCGGTCAGTCCCCAGCTATCCTTCTCTTTCTCAGGAAAATTTCCGGTAGTTTGGTTGCATGGCGGATGATCTTCCCCTGCAGAGATTGGTTGATCTCCCGATGTTTTAATCCCTAGTAGAGTGGCTTGTATGGCAGAATCTACTTGTGCGATTTTTATCCCTCAGTGGGTTGATTCCTCGTTAGAGTCGTTGACAGTATCCTCAGTAGAGTTGCTTGAGCAGCCAGATTCTACTTGTGTGCTCTGTTCTCTTCAGCAGTTCTTGCCTGTGCAATGAATTCTTTGTTTCCCAGCCGAGGCTGATGATATCTTTTGTAGAAATCTCTTGATTTTCTCTACATCCCCAACAGATTTGCTTCAGTAGCAATCTATGCCTGCTGTGAACTTTTGTTCCCCAGTTGGGTCGACCGTTGATCCATCACTCAGAGATTTGGTGTTTCCCTTGATATCTCTGATCTTTTGCCTCCCCGCAGATCTTTGCTTTTCAGCATTTGGATCTCCAGCAGATTGGCTTTCCAGTTGGATTTCTGGGATTTTCCTCTGGAAGTGTAGTACCGGGCGTTTGATTCCTGGGCCTGTTTGTGTTAGAAATGTCTGTTTTGTCAGCATTCATCAAACATATATCACGCATATTCATGCATAAATCATAAACATACAGATATTCATGTTGCATTTCTTGCCATATATCTTTTTGTTTGTTGTCTCCTGCTAATGGTGATACAGATCTATCCAATAGATCTCCCCAAGCAGATGTCGGGTGTCTAATCTCTCAATATAGAGTCAGCCCCATAAGCAGAAAATGTCTGCCTTTCCTTCTACAGTTCCCCACTGAGATACATCCTCGTGGATGACGGTTATTTCCGTTCCCTCCCAACACATAGTGGGATGGGTTTTCCCTTTTGAGTTCTATCCTCATCAGGACGAGTCTTGATTCAGTCCGCCTTTTGGTTCGATCCCAAATTGGCCCTTTCTCAACTGTCTCTCGTGCTTCCCTGTGGTATAAATGAATAGTTGCTCACTAACCGGCGCTCATTCATCTTATCCTCAGTGGAACCTTTTGGACCTCTGCCTACAAACCAGCAGTTGTAAGTCCTATCTATGCGGTTATTTTTTTCTACCTACTACCCGGTAGTTATAAACCCTGTTTTCTCCCCTAACGGAGTTAACTTTGTTGTTCATCCCAACCGATGACAGTTACTCTTCTATGGTTTTCTACCCAGTTTTTGGTAGATGTAATCCCCTCTTTGTGGTTATCTTCATCTAGTTCTTGATGTTGATTTTCCCTTTGTTTGGACAAGTTGCTTGAGTAAGCACTTATATCCTCAGCAAGTCTTTTGTGGGTAATTACCGTATGCTAGCAATTTTATCCCCAGCGGGTCCTTTTGCCGTTTGCCAGTGATTGTATTCCCCGGATCATTGATTTTCATCAATGTATTCCTAGCGAGTCTTCTTTCATTTACCCTTTCGTGGTAATGTCAGTTGCTCATTTTGATTGGTCATCATTTGTATACCTAGTTTGGTATCCCGATGCCTTTCTTTTCGGATTTTTATCCTATAAACAACCTACAACCCGGTTCAGGATAATCTTCCATGCGAGTTTATTATCTACGTTTTGACGGCAATAGATAATATATCTCATGCACTCTTTGGTTGAATCCTTTGTTTGTTTCCCCAACTGAGTAAGATTTGCATTCTTTACAGAATCAAATGTCCATCCTATAAACAAGTCTGCTTTTCTAGCTTTCTTCAGGATGATGAGTGTTTTGGAACACAAACCAATTCACGATTTCAGATTTTTATCCTATAAACAACCTACAACCCGGTTAAGGATAATCTTCCATGCGAGTATATTATCTACGTTTTGACGGCTATAGATAATATATCTCATGCACTCTTTGGTTGAATCCTTTGTTTGTTTCCCCAACTGAGTAAGATTTGCATTCTTTACAGAATCAAATGTCCATCCTATAAACAAGTCTGCTTTTCTAGCTTTCTTCAGGATGATGAGTGTTTTGGAACACACACCAATTCACGCCTTGGTCGGTCACCTGTTATATACCTACAACCCGGTATCCTTGGTGTTCCTTCCTGTCTGCTCCCTTTTGCGACCTTGGTCCCCTGTTGGAGTCAGATTTTCCCTGAGTTGAAGTTTTACCTTTTTCAGGTTTTCCTCAGATGATTTGGTCGATTGATATCTCTCACCCATACACAGGTCTTAGATATTCTTTCTTCCCGAGCATGTTACTCACTAACCGGTAACATCTCACCCTTTGGCTTCCCCTGGAAAGTCTTTGTTAGATTTCCCCAGCGGAGTTGTGATTCTATTCGTGTTGCTGTATTGGTGTTCTCCCCAGTACACGCATTTCATGAGTCAGCTTGTGTCTTTCCAATGGATGTGTTTTCCTTTTGGAATTCTCCTTTCCCCAGTGTGAGTCCTTTTCTCCCCAGTAAGGTCTCCAGTCCAGTCGTGTCTTGTTCACACAGTATCAGTTTGTCCCCTAATTCAGAGTCGTGTCCTGCTCACGCATTGCTTTTTCTTTTTATTATCCCCACGAGAGTCTTGTTAGAGTCTTTGTTCCTGGTGAGTGTATTACTCCGATGGATCGTCTTTTCTTCTTTGTGGACCATATTTCCCACAGAGTTTGCTTCTTTTGCATGCATACATCTGCATCATGAGGTCTCTTAGGGACCAAAATTTGTCTCATTACTGTTATTTAAGCCCATTCTACCGCGTCGAGATATAGATTTCTAAACTTCACTTCTCCGGCTAGAATGACCTTAAATAGGGGCATCTGTAAGACCCCAATTTTGCCCCTAAGATCCCTCATGGCATCATATCATATCATTTCATTGCCTCAAGGATCATTGTGCACCTTGCTTCCTTCCTTGTGGGTGGGTTATCTTTCTGAGAGTGATTCTTGATCACCAAGCATGTTTTGCATTTGTATATTATTGCTTTTCATTTGTTTACTAACCAAAAGTACAAAAATATGTCATCTAACCTTGTTACTTGCAGATGAAGTAATCACAGGACAAAGCAGTCAAAGGCAGTCATTGAGCTATAGATGGTGGCCATTCTTGAGAATTTGGGCACCACAATCATTATCAAGAGTTCATATTAGCTATGACATCATTTTGAATCAAAACCCTAAGTGGTAGAGGCTTGAATCTCATCAAGGCATTCTTCAGTCAACTGAAACCCTAGCCAGTCAACTGCTCAGTCAACTGTTGGATTTGGAGGTGGGACGTGATGAGAAATACTTCATTCATGTTCAAACAAGTCTCATTTGACATTTCAAACATCAACATTGAAGAAAATAAAGTCAGGTCAAAACTTTCCAAAAATAGAAAGTGACCTATAATTCAAAATTGCCAAAAATGGAAAGGTTTTCACCTAACTTCAACTTCAAATTGCATCACCAAAAATGCTTCAAATGAAATTTTGTTGAACATGAAAGTTGTATATCTTTCTCTCCCATTTCCAAAAAGTCTAAGTTCATCCATTTCTCATGTGTGGTTAAGGAGATATGATCAAAACTTGGCAAGGTGTACATGGAGATTCAAATGTGCATAACTTTCAAACCAAAGCTCCAAATCATGTGGCTCTTTTTGCATTATTCTTGTCATGACCTATAATTTCCAAATCTTGCATAACATTGCATAATTTGTCATTTCATAATCATTTGCAAAATCTTGATTTTTTGGAGGGAAAATTCAACATTTGAATTTGGTGCATAGTTTGAATGTTTTGCAATTGCCATTGATTTTAAAATGTCATTTTAAGTGAAAATACAAGGCAATTCGTGTACTGTTCATGCCTAATTGCCATGCAAGGGTGAAATGACCAAATTTGCAAAACACCTTCATTTTCCCTAATTTTCATTACCAATTTGCTAATCTTGATTAGAGCATGACTAATAGGGAGTATATATAGTAAAACCCTAACAGAATTCTGCTAACAACACTTCATTTTTCAGATCTAGAAAATTTTTCTCAAACTTTCTCTCAAATTTTTCTCTCATTTCTTCAAATCAATTCACAATTCATCGCCAAATTCATCATCTGGAATCATCACTGATCAAGACTGAAGTAAGATCCACGAGGATTCGTGTACATTTGAGCAGCTCAAAGCAAGAACTCATCAATGGTGAATTTCAAATTCTGTTGAATCAAGGCCAATTGAACATCAAAACCTCTTCCAATCAACTCCACAAGCTTGCTAGAAGAAGATCTAAGCACTGCAAGGCCTGGAACGCGTGAATTCGAAAGCTGCTCTCCAAGAGGTCATAAAATCGCGTCTCTCTTTTCTCAATTTCATTATGCTAAACTTGTAGATCGTGTTTGTGTGAGCATGCTGAGCTTTGAATCCATGAATTTCATGCAAAATTGAGTGAGAACTGGCTGTTTAATGTTTTGATGATGATTTTTCTTTCATTCGATTCATGCATGTTGTGATGTTTTTGGATGAAATGCGTGTTGATTCTTGTTGTATGATGTTAGATCTACATGTTGCTATGCTTGACTTTCAATTCTGGATATGTTGAGATTTTCTGGAAAATTGAAGATGAAGATCTTGAAGATCTTCATCGTGTTCATGATCACCTGCACTTTTCCTACTGATTTTATTGCAACCTTCATACCATTACCTGCGAAATTTGATGCGTGTTCTTCGTTGTTTCCTGAGGATTATGGCCTTGCATGTGTTTAGGGTTTGGACACAAAACGGTGTCGTTTCATTTGGCGCGCCAGCCACATTTAAATTGAGCCTCCATTCGATTCCTGGCTCCAGCATAAGTTCAAATATGCCTTGCATTATTTTCTTTTCCCTCCATATTCATGTACATGCTTCCTATGCTTTTTATTTTTATTTTTTCTTTATCTTCCAAAATTCATATTAAATTGAAAATGGCTCCAAAAAATATGAGGATTTTTGTGTTATGTCATATTTTCTGTCTATTATTTTTTGGTTATTTTTTTACAAATTGTGCATGGCTGAAATTAAATTGGTGCTAGAGAATGTTAACATGTATCATATTTTGTACCTTGCTTGCCATATCTTTTGTGAAATGATGAGTTTTAATCCAATGCTTTTGAAAGTTGACATGCTTAAGCTAGACTCTTGGCTGGACATTTTGGTGTTGAGTTTTCATTTTTACCATTTGTGGTTTCTGTTTTATGATCATGTGAATATAGGTGTGACAATGTGTGTCACACCTTTGCTTGCTCAATTTGATTAATTTCTTTGCCATGCGAAATGAATTCCAATTGCTCTGATTTTTTGCATGGTAAATGTTATGGATGTTATGATTGAGCATGAATTGTAGGGGAATTATTGGATTCATTTCTGATTTGTTTGAGATTTTTCATTCTGGATGGTCATTTATGCACTTTTGAATGGTCTTGAATTTCAATCATTTGTGAAATGCTTGTGTTTTATCCAATGAATGTGAAATTTTACACATTGTTTCTAGACATGTTGAAGATTGTTTTGGCTTTGATTTGAGGTTTTTACCATGTTTCATTTCTGTTTTAGGCTTGTGCTAAGTGGATGTGTCATTTGGTGTCATATTTGAGCTTGTTTTGATTGCCTTTCCTTATACAATTTTATTACCATGCCTAATCATGTCCAATTGCTCTAATTTTTGGTGTGTTGATCATGTTGTATGTTCTGTTTAGCCATGATTTTTGTTGAGATTAATTGAATCATTTTTGAATTAATGTGCATTTGTTCATTCTGATGTCTCAATGTGCTCACAACTTGCATACCTTGCTATGTTTAGTTCATGAAATGGATTTGGTAATTGATATTGATGTGAGACCTTTTGGATTGTTTCAAGCTTTGATTGAAGTTGATTCATGATAATTTTAAGCTTCTATTTTAAATTTTTTCACCATCTTTGACCCTAGGCTTTGACCTAGTGGTTTGCCTCTCATGTTTGAAACTTTGTTTCAGGTTACACATTCAAGTTACACAATTGATGATGCCTTATCTTGAGAGCATTTGATATTTGCTTTTGAGTACTAATGTGTGTTTTGTAGGTTGATGTTGACTCTCTTGAGTTTGACTTTTGGTTTACACATCGTGTATATTGGTTATCTATTGCTTATTAACTGTTGGTTGTTTGTCTGTATAGTGGTACTGATTTGTTTGATGTTTCAACAGGTACATTAGTTGCTTAAGTTCATTTTGAACTTGCTTTTGCTTGGTTGCTTAACCACTTAGGTATAACCTTTCTTCTTCATGTAGTCTGGAAGACCTGGCCTGTTATGTGGTTAGGCACCTGTCTGAAGTCCTCCTTAAGAGGCAATGCTTGTGATTGTTTATCTTTTGTGCCAAGCAGGAAAAGTCCTCATATGAGGCAATTGGTAGATAAAAGAGATGTGTAGTCCATCTCCTACTATTCAGTGTGTCATCCCTTTGCTCACATTACATGTTGATGCATTGTGGATATTAACCCAAGATCTTATAGAGTCAAATCATTTGTGGAGAAGAGTTCCAACTTTCTGAACTCCCACACATTCTATTATTCAAAGCTCTCCCAAGCCAGGGATAAGAGCTATGAGGCACACCCCTCATCTCCATTTCATCTGCTTCACCTTAACTCTCAATGTTAAGGTTAAGAGCACAACATACCCCATTCCAGTTGATTGTAAAGTCTAACCCTTGCTTGAGCCCAATTGCTTGTATATAGTGTGTGCTAATTGATTTGTGTGTTTGCTTATTTGATTCATCTTTGCATATCTGCTTGAGTGTGCCTTAGTGCATTTATCATCATCAATTGTATATCATTTCATAAACTTTGCTTTATAGCATTTTTACTTTGTCCATGGAGGAGACAGGCATAAGTCCATTACTTGGCAGTTGTTCCAATGATATGGTGTGAGACTAGTATAAGTCCATTGATTGGCATCTGGTATCATTGTTTTGTTTTAGGAGATTGGTGTAAATCCATTGATTGGTATCCGGTATCCATGTTTGTTTGTGAGACTAGTATAAGTCCATTGATTGGCATCTGGTATCATTGTTTTGTTTTAGGAGATTGGTGTAAATCCATTGATTGGTATCCGGTATCCGTGTTTGTTTGTGAGATTGGTGTAAGTCCATTGATTGACATCCGGTATCACCTTGCTTTGTTCATTTGCTTATTTGCATTGTTGCCTCATTCCAAAGGAATCACTTGAATCATCTACATATGATTTCAAGAGGTGAACATCTAAGAAGTTTTACTTCCTCACCCTCCCATTTTTGTGTGTGTTTTCAAAATTCCCTTTTCACATGTTCATTCAAAAACTTTGACAAATATTGTGCAAACATTCTCATTTCTTTTCAAATTAGAAACCTAGGCTTTAGGCCTTTGATTTTTCAAACTCCATTTCATAATACTTCTTTGAATTGAATTCTAATCATACTCTGACACTCTTTTGTGAATAAATCCTAATTGGTTAATCCAACTCATTCAATTGTTTTGTGGCTTTGTCCATTCTTGATAAGTTTTCATGCATTAGCCATAGGTTTGATTTATCCTAGTTGGTTGATGTTAATCTCGCCTTCCGTCCTTAGTGATCGAACTGTAAGACTTCCGTACTGAAAACAGGGTTAACCCCTCTAGTACGTCGAAGCTATTCTCACATGGTGGACTCGTTGTTTGTATAAGGTTGAGTTTTCTCCCGTGGATAACGAAAGACCTTAGGGATTTTGTTTAAAATGAACCCACTCATATTTTGGAAATTTTTAGCCGAACTACGGCGTTTTGATCCTTACCTTCCATGGAAAGGTACGTAGGCAACGGGTTCATCCGTTCAATCACAAAAATAACTAATTTGTATATACTTTTCTCATCCCTTCCATCATTGTTTGCACAATATGTCATAAACAAATAAACTTTTTTTATACAACAAGTGTGAAAAGGGCTCCCTAGGAGTACCTAGGACGTTTTGGGTGCCTAACACCTTCCCATTGCGTAATTAATGAAGGAGAATTGCGACCCAAAGCGCAGCGGAAATTAAAAATTTCTCCTTTAGAGATCCTTACGAATGGTCATGATCAGTGATAGAATATTTACCTCTTGTGACGGTTGAAACCTTTGATGCAGATCTCTTGTGACGATCAACACCTTTGATGCAAATCCACGAAGCGATCACGAACGTTGAACGATGACAACGTCTCTACTCAGTCCACACGAACGGGTTCCTTCAATCTCAGTGCTAGCTGGTACGAATGAAGGCTTTGAGTGAGAGGAAGAGAAAGAGAGAAAACAAAAATAATGCAACCGTCAATTTTTGCTTCTGCACAAGGGTTCTATTTATAGAACCACTTGTGTGGGCTTCAAGCCAAAAGCCCACTTAAGTGTATTTTGGGCCATATCTTATAATATGCCCAAAATCACTTAAGCTCATGGTACCTTACCATATTTCGTATTCTACTCAAGTACATCGTACCTTACGATGCTCTATAACTCACTTAAGGGCACCATACCTTACGGTATTCCTTAGTTACTCTATCTCTCATCAATCCGTCCTTTGTGTGTGACCCTGTAGGTTTTCGTGACGTTGGCAATTATATTAAATCACGCATTTAACATAATAAACAGTGAGCGGTATCTAGCAACACATCACTGCTACCCAAGACACGAAAATGTCATGTGATCTGACAATTCCTTCTGTGATAATAATTATGTGTATAATTACCCTTTTGCCCTTATGTCTATATTGAACACAAGGCATAGACCGTGTCATCCTTGTCCAGTTCAATATTGGGCCCATAGACATTTATCCTGTTATGCAGGATGGGCAAATTCCATCTAGGTCACTCATGTCCCTCAGCATGCTTCGTGGAGTACCCATCAACTGTCTTTATGGTTATCCAGTTACGGACAACGTTGGATCAGCAATAAAGCACTCGACTCTACATCTAGGATCCATAGTGGTTTCAGGTCGAAGAGTGGAATACACTATTATCACCATGAGAATAACTTATGACACCTTGCATAACTTTCTATATAGTATTCTCATAGCGGGTCAATCCGGTATAAATATTACTCCTAATATTCATACCTATGTTTAAGACTTGATAACTCTTTATCCATGATCCATGAGATGTGATCATCAGTCTACAAACATAATAGTGTTAATGCTTCAATGTTATCCCACTTCACACTAAAGCTCGACTACGGATACTTTAAGAATAGTGTCCTTATGTTTAATGTGTTCTCATGATTAAGTCACACTTAATACATTAAACGGACTATCTATTCCAGGGACTTTATTAATCAAACATAATAAAGAAAAAACCTTTTATTATTCGATACAAGTACCAAAATGTATTGGCCTCTAGGGCTTACACCAACAATTAACCCCTTACCCAGACTCTCTGATCTTTTCATTAGTTTTCTATATGTAAAACTTCTTAGGCTTTTTTTTCCCTTTTTAGCCATTCCTTTGGATAAATAAAAGTGCGGTGGCGACTCGATTCTTTGTATGCTTTGCTTTTGATTCAGTCAATAAATCATAAAGTGACGAATACACCGCTACAATTGGGTTTGTTTTGGAAGAGATCACCAAGTACTTTGTGATTGTATCATACTTGTATATTATCATTTTACTAACCAAAATACAAAAATATGTATTTGTATTTGCCTAACTCTTTTGTAGGCAGGGCATGCTCTCCATTGATCTATCAAGTTCATATCTAGGGTTTGAGACCCTCATGACAAAAATCACAACCATGAATTGATACAAGAATGGTTATGAGCATCATATATGAGTCCCAATGTTCTCTACATGTTTTATTGATCAAGTTTTCTTCAAGAGTTTGAGGGTGATTTGCCTTGGAAACCCTAGTTTGACTAGGTATCTTGAGTAACTTCTCCAACAAGCTATCTCACCAATTGATCAAATTTATCAAGGGACACTTAAAAATTCATCATCTTATGCATATATGATCTACCATGAACCAAGAAAGTCAAGAGAATTGGAAGTTAGCAAGTTGGTTGATGGTGGTTGGCCGAATGAATTCATTTAATCAAAACTGGGTCTCCCTAGACCCTATCTCCTACAATTTTCACCATATGAAAATGATTCCAATAGAAAACATACTCTAAATGACATTACAAACAACTTTCATGTTGAGACCTAGAGCTAGTTTTTCTTGAAAGTCATTTTCTATGTTGAAACATTATAGGTCATTTTGTCTAAACCCTAATTTGAAAGTCAACTTCCCAAGGCCATAACTTGCTCAATTTTAATGAGATGAAATGTTTCCAAGTTCCACAATCAAATTCAATGTGTCTACTTAAACTTTTATGTTTGGAGTGGGAGCTAATTCAACATTTTTGAGCATGTGATATGAGGTTACATTATAGGTCACTTTTGACCTATACCATTGATCAAGTGATTTTTCCAAACATAAAAAATGCATAACTCTATCATTTCAAATCCAAATGACATGAAATTGGTGACAATTTTGAAGTTCTTTGAAAGATATACAACTTTTATGAAGACACTTTTCTCATTTGAAGCTTATATGAAAAGTTAAGCAAGTTGAAACATTGAGAGATATGGCTTGACACTTAGAAAAAATTTGATATGTAAAAAATTTCCAAACTTCCACCTCAAATTTCTTCATGATACAAACTCCAAATGGAAAAATGTTGAACATGAAAGTTCTTCCTCTCAATCTCACCTTTCCAAAGAGCTCAAATTCATCCATTTTGGACAAGAAATGCATAGCCTACGCATGGCATGAACATGGTGTCATCACTTGGCAAGGATCAAACTTCAAATCTTCATGTACACTTGCCTTGCACCCCAAGTTGAATTCAGACTATCTCACACTCATTTGTGGACTTAGAGCAATGAATTTATGGGCCTATGCGCGCCTATGCACCCATGCATCATCAATACCAAATTTGGAAAGTGGATTTCAAGTGTGCAAAAAGCAATGGTTTCAGCTATAAATAGAGTCTCATATGCTCAGCATTGGACACACATTGGCGCCAGCTTTGATCCCCAATCTCTAACCCTCATATTACAAAGGATAATCCTGAAAAGTTCACTTGAATTTGAGTTTGAATTTCCACTGTTTTGAAATTCAAAACTCTAGGGATCCACAACCTTTTGATCATTTAATCCTTCTTCTGCAGGCATTTGGAGTGAGTTCAAACACGAGCAAGAGAAAGATCAGTTGAATCCAGACCTCCATTGAAGGTATTTTTCAGAAATTTTGATCTCTTCGATTCTCTCTAATTCTTGCTCAATTCTATTGATTCTTTGGTTGTTTGAAGTCCTACCAATGTAGGCAAGAAGGTTGAGTTGCTTAGAGGCCAAATCGAAGCAACTCAGTTCATGTACCTCAAATTTCAGTTCCATGTATCTCTCAATATACTTGGAGTTAGAGTGAATTGAGGCTAGATTCGAACTCAGTGCCGTTTTTACTTTGAAATCATGTCCTTGTTTTTAATTTTGGTGATGGTTATGACTGAACCAGTCCGGCGAGGTTCACCAGAGAAGACAACCGGTCCTTGGCCACTGACGGTGTGCTGGATGGTTCTGAGCCATAGGATCCTTTTTAAATGATCTAATCATGAGCGTTCCTTTTGAATACCAACTGTGTGGCGCGCTGACTTAAGTGCACGATGGAACCCGGGTTGGTGGCCATTTGATCTGCCACCTCAATTAATGAGGGAGATCAAGTGGTCCATGTTTTTTCTGATATTTTAATTTTCATTTTAATTGCTTTATTTTCAATAATTCATATTAAATTTAATATTGATCCAAAAAAATATGGGACTTTCACCAAAAAATTTCAAATATTTTCCTCTTTCATATTCTGAATTAAAATTATTTTTTGGATCATTATTAATATTCTTCATGAATTAATTGATTTTGCATTTGTTTTTAATTGTTTAAAAGTATTTTTAAATGTCCAAAAATTATGAAATTTTTTCTCCAAGGGCCTTTGACCTTGTTTGACCTATGATAAATCTCATGGCCATTTCTTTGGTGTTTTGATGAGATTTTAGGAATTGGACAAACCATATTTAATTTAAATGCACTATTTTAGTATTTTTAATTTGAATAAATGCCAAGTAAATTTGTTGACCAATTCTGATGACTTGTTTATGTTTAACTCTTGTTGTTGGGCCTTGGTCAAGGTTGATTTGACTTTGTCAAACTAATATCATTGGATTTAGGGGATTGATGGAATGTACATTCCATCTCCCAAAATGAATGGATGATATTAATTTGGTAAAAATCCTCCTTTGACCAATTTGTATTTTGATCCATTTCCCTCCCACTTCATCTTATTCCCTTTCTTCATTCATTCATTCCATTTGGCCTATGATATCTCAAAATCCTAAGGCTAGTTGATTGAAAAATTGACATGAGTATGGATGAGAGTAGGCCACCCCTTTTGCATATTCTTTTTGTGTGTAGTATGTTTCATGAGCATAGTCTACTATACTATGTCTCTAACATGCATTAACACCAAAAATTTATTGCCTGACTTCAAATAGTTGTGACTTCTATATAAGTCCAATTACGATTGCTTAACATAGCGCTTTGTGACATAAAAAGCATAAGTATTCTAGTTAGTGAGATTGTAAGTCTCCCCTCTTTCATGGTATTGTGTGGAAACTTGGCCTTTTTTCCTTCCTTTGGAAGATGTCTTGGTTCAAGGATCCATGCTTGTGATAAGTGGGTTGAGTGTTCTCCAAAGAATGACTTCAATTAAAAAGCAAAAGCCAAGCAATTTTAAATTCTAACCTGTTAACTACTAACTTTTAATTTCAAGCCTTTACTTTAATGCAATTTAGTTTTAGCATTTTATTTCATTTGCCATTATTCATATTATCCTATTTGTTTATGTTAATGCAATTTTCACTTTGTCCATTTGGACCATATTGTGTGATATATTTTGTTTGTGTATAGTTTGTTTGTTTGTGTGGTATTTGACCATTAATGTACATAATAACAACAAAAAAAACCCTAAAAACTTTTGTGTAGACTGTTGGTTTGATCTTGGACAAATGGACTTAGAATCTAGGCAACATTCCTATGCTAGAGGACTTAGCCAATGCCAACTTATTGAGAAACCAAGTGCTTGCAATTTGAAACCTCATCTGATACATCATTCAAGATCCTCTTGAGTTCATCTGCAACATGATCATTGTGAGGCTGTTATTTTGAACATGTGACTTGTGGAATTCATCTGTTACATGGGCTATTTTGGAGAAGATCATGGAATGGATAAGCTTGGATGTGGCTATCTTTATTTGATGTGTTGCTCTTCAAGATAATATAATTGTGCATTGTGTTGTTTGATTATAAAAGTCCAAGGGAATTCTGGGTTTCTATTGACATTCTTGTCTATTGGATTGCTACCCACTTGGTCAGATCTTTTCAACTCTAAACTTTTAAATTTTGTACATAGGGTAGTCTCTTCATCTTCTCCCCATTTCTTTAATTTCAAAATCTCTTTCTCCATTTTTCAAAATCTTCTTTGTGTGAACTACTTTTGTTCTAAACTTTGACCACTTTGCAAAAAGATAGAAACTTTGGCCTTATGCCATTGCATTTTCATACTTCTTTTCTTAAATCAAACTTATAAATAAACTTAACTATACTTGACCTAAAATTTCAAAAAGCCAAAAAGAACCAACTCATTCAAACCATTTAAGGCCTTTGTGCCTTTCAAACTTAAATTTTGTTAAAAGTAATGCATCCACTTTGAAATTTGTATTACGAACTACGAGGTTTTGATCCCTCATTTTTATGTTGGTACGTAGGCATAAGACCGAAGGTCTTGTCAAACACAAAAAATATAATCAATGAATTCTTTTCTCATCCCCCCATTCTATTTATTTGTAAACATCACTTTATACCAAGTACATATGCACACAAAAAGGGCTCCCTAGGAGTACCTAGGACACTTTGGGTGCTAACACCTTCCCTCTGTGTAACCAACCCCCTTACCTATAATCTATGACATTTTATTAGTTTTGATTTGAAAACTTCTTACTTTTTGGGGTTTGTTCGTACTTTTTCCCTTTTCCTTTGGAAACAATAAAAGCGCGGTGGCGACTCTTGTTCTTTGATCTCTAATTTGTCAATAGCTTGATGATCATGAATTTACCGCTACAATAATCCCCACCAAGGTTTCCTTTCGAGGAAGATTCCCTTGAATACCCTACAAACTGGGGCAGAGCAAAAGCATGATCATTTTGCATTAATCACATCGCTACGCTCATGCAATCATCTACAAGTTGTCATGATATATCAGGAAAAGAAATGGAAGTTCTCTCAGGAACAAAGACACAACTTCAACTGAGGATCAAACTTGGGGCACCAAGAGCATCCGTATTTATCCTCCGATTATAGCATCTTCAAATATCGAGTGTCGGGAAGTCGAATCCATTCCCCAAACTACAAGTCCAATCCCTATTGGCAACTACCAAAAAACTAAAGTCCACTTTGTTGGCATCATCACAAATTCAAATCCAATCAGCATTGGTACCCAAAAGATCTCACCCTCGGAAAAGGGGAGACCAATCAAAAAAACTAATCAGCCACTGGCATTTCCAAATGCATTGCATACAACATACATGCATGACTTTCCTGCCTAGGCAGGAAGTTCCATATCAACAAAAAGATCTCTCACCGAGACGAGAAGTTTGCATCAAATTAACAAGCATCATATGCATACGAAATCAAGCACTTCCCATCAACCCTTTGATGATGACTACCTTCCATCAACCGTTTGATGATGTCATCAACCCTTTGATGATGATATTACCTAAGCACATTTCCCATCAACTCTTTGATGACGATAACCCTTTGATGAATACATTCCTTTCCCATCAACCCTTTGATGATAACAATCCTTTCCCATCAACTCTTTGATGACGACAATCCTTTCCCATCAACTCTTTGGTGATGTTGTCAACCCTTTGACGATGACAATTGTTGTCCCATCAACTCTTTGATGACGACACTCTATTTTCATCAACCTTTTGATGAAGACATTCCTTTTGTGTCAACCCTTTGACGAAATTCTTGTTCGTCAACCCTTTGATGATGACAATTGTTGGCTCATCAACCCTTTGATGACGACCTTCTTGTTCAATCAACCCTTTGACGAGGACAATTGTTATTTCATGAATATTGAAGTCAGATCCCCACAAAAGGCCTTACCAAAAGTCCAACCACACTTGGTGCATCCCAAATACGTCCAGACCATTGCATAAACTTCATCAGCATTTTGCATAAACAATCATGCATTATATCATATCGCATCAGAAAGCGCATAGCATATTCCATCGAGATGGAGCATTACGCCAGATAAACATGCATAACTGCATAAAAGTCTTTCTTGAAAGCATACAAGAATCCTACGTTAAGGCATTCTTCCTCCCCAATGAGAACGTTATCATGAAACCTTGGAATGGTATTCCCTGCAGGTTTCTCGAGATATATCCTTTGTGTTGCCTTTTGCGAATACCCTGAGAGTCTTTGACCAGTCACTTACCTTTCGTAAGCGGTCCACTTCCTTTTGCATGGGAGGTCCCTCATTTCATTTTCAATACCCGTTTGTATTTATCTCCAACGCTCGTCCATGTTGATCATTTCATTTTCAATACCCTTCCGTATTGATC
Organism: Lathyrus oleraceus; assembly: GCF_024323335.1. Classification (NCBI taxonomy): domain Eukaryota; kingdom Viridiplantae; phylum Streptophyta; class Magnoliopsida; order Fabales; family Fabaceae; genus Lathyrus; species Lathyrus oleraceus. The sequence goes on along the minus strand of NC_066581.1, from coordinate 51,858,565 downwards.
TCCAACACTCGTCCATGTTGTTATCTTTCTTCAATACACGTCCGTATTGATCTTCAAAATCCATTTGTGTTGTTATCTTCTTTCAATACTCGTCCGTATTGATCTCTAACACTCGTTCGTGTTGTCACCTTCTTTCGATACTCGTCGGTGTTGATCTCCAACACTCGTCCGTGTTGATCATTTCATTTTCAATACTTGTTCGTATTGATCTCCAACACTCGTCCGTGTTGTTACCTTCTTTCGATACTCGTCCACATTGATCTCCAACACTCGTCCGTGTTGATCATTTCATTTTTAATACCTGTCCGTATTGATCTCCAACACTCATCTGTGTTATTACCTTCTTTCGATACTCGTCTGTATTAATCTCCAACACTCGTCCGTGTTGATCATTTCATTTTCAATACCTGTTCGTATTGATCTCCAACACTCGTTCGTGTTGTTATCTTTCAATACCCCTATGTATTGATCAACACTCGTCAGTGTTGTTATCTTTCTTCATTACTCGTTCGTATTGATCTTCAACAATTGTCTGTGTTGTTACCTTATTTCAATACCCGTCCGTATTGATCTTCAACACTCGTCCGTGTTGTTATCTTTCTCCAAAACTCGTTTGGATTGATCTTCAACACTCGTCCGTGTTGTTACCTTCTTTCAATACCCGTTTGTATTGTTATCTTTCTTCAATACTCGTCCTTAGTGATCTTCAACACTCGTCTGTTTTGTTACCTTCTTTCAATACCCGTCCGTATTGATCTTCAACACTCGTTCGTGTTGCTATCTTTCTTCAATACTTGTCCGTATTAATCTTCAACCCTCGTCCGTGTTGTTACCTTCTTTCAATACTCGTCCGTATTGATCTTCAACAGTCGTCCATGATGTTACCTTCTTTCGATGCTCGTCCGTATTAGGCATCGACACTAATCCGTGTTATCCCCCTTTTCTGATACCCGTCCGTATTGATCTTCGACACTCGTTCGTGTTGGTCTTATTTTTCAATACTCATTCGTATTAATCCCCAGTGAAGTCCCCATCTCTTGACACTCGTTCGTGTTGGTTTTCTTTCTTCGGTACTCTTCCGTATTGATCTTAACATCCGTCCGTGCTGATCTCTTATACTTATCTGTATCTAGATCCCAACACTCGTCTGTGTTATCCTTGTTTCATGTACCCGTTTGTGTTAATCTCAACGCTCGTCTGTGTTGTTAAACCATTATTAATGCTCATTGGTATTGGTATCCCTCACTCGTCTATGCGGACCTCAACTCTCTTTCTTAACCTTTTGTTAAGAAATTCTCATCACCTTTTGTGTGAGAAGTCTGTTCACTTTTTCCTAACTATATCCAAAGATCCCGTTTCTCTTGCTAAGGAGCCGTTGCTGCCTATTTCAAGAGAAGGTCACTTCTCAGTTGAGCTACTTGCCTTTAGCAAGACGTCTCTCTGCCTTTTGCAGAAGATCTCATTCCAATTCTTCATATCCACCGATACTTGCCTTTTGCAAACACTTGTTTCTTTCATCTTCGCAGAATCCTGCGGGAATACCTCGATTATCAATCTCAAGCCAAAACTTGTTAGTGGAGGCAAACCGAAGAAAAAACAAAGAGAAAGACACAAAAAAGAGATCAACATACGTAGCATATTACATATAGCATGCATGACTTCATAAAACATCTCACTGAATAACTTTCCATAAACCCCATTTACCCTACATCTCATTCATTTCATTCATTCACTGCGGGTAAATTTCTTGGTTATTTTTGTATTTAATCCTCTCCTACCATGAATGTTTGAAAGCAGCTGCTATTCATACCTTCAGGTTCGAGAAGATTAAATAGGGGCAGCTGTCATACCCCAAAATTTTCCCTCATTTTCGCTTTTTCATTTGACTATACCTTGACAACCATCTAACCTCGTTCATACTCATTCATGTGCATTCATTCATTCATGATTAACATCTGCTAACAGGCGTCACAGATTCGGGGTTCGGGGTTGATAAAATCGGAGTTGGATTGAAGATTGTGGCATTGCACATCATATGGATTGAAATCCTGATTCATGGTTTTGCTATTCGAGGATCTTGTGTATGAACTGTCGATTGGTCGATATTCATCTTGATTGATTCATGGCATTGGCACAAGTCGTTGGTTTAGGATGTTGTGGTCCATATCCGTTTGTCCATGAGAAAATACGCATTTTTGATCAAGTGTTGATTTTTTGGTCAACCAGTTGACCAAAGTCAACCATCAATCTCCGAATCTTTAATCATGTGATCCGTAATCATTCCATCAATTTCAAATTAATTCAGGAAGTTTGGGTGGATTTTAACTACCAAATTAATTTTGATATTTCCTTTGTTATTAAAACTTCTTGATTTTATTAAATGAACCATTTAAGGCCAATTTCTAAATCTAAATCACAGCAGCTACTGCATGTGCATAAGCTAACACAAACACCACTAGCCATGAAAAACACGAGCTACATCCAAGCCAACCAAACGGCGGCATCACCATAACCGCACAAGCTGCAACAACAGCAGTAACAGTAGCAAAGTAGGCAATGTGAGAAGTGCATCAAAGCGTAACAGTCGGATGCAACAAACAAAGCTACTTCCAAAAAGCCGATACCCTCCAAAGCCGATACGAATAGCAAGCCACCAAACGATGATAGAAACCAACCAAAGCCAAAACAAGCCAAAACGGCGAAGCCAACAGCTACAGTAACATCAAAACGTGAGCTACTACGCTGCAATACACCAAGAAAAATCAGCTGTAAAAATCAATAACGGAATTATAACCAAAATTCACAATCCAATAACAGAACTCTTACGTCTCATCCATATAAAGATCAAAAACTGCAAATTCTAACAGAGATTTTTCTGCAAACCCGGCGACGGAGCCACCACACCTTCCATGCTTCACCGCGCACGAACCTCGCTACTCGCTCTCATCTCAAGACAACGACGCAACAATAGGAGGAAAACGGAAGAAGCAGAAATCAAACAGGGGAGAAGAAGAATATCAAAACGAAGGAAGGACAAGGAAATCGTACCTGTTCTTGGAAATTCGGTGAGTCATTTCTCGTTTTGATCTGAGTTTCGCCTCGGTTTTACGGTATATTTCGTTTCAGATTCAATTACTTCCGTTGAGGCTAGATACAATTAGGGATTGAATTTGTGTTTGATGTTGTGAACATTTGAATTGATGACATCTTATTATGAGCGCTTACTCATGGGGTCTGGGCTTGGTTTGGACTCAAGCCCAAATGAACTACTCCCTGCACCCTTGCGGATCCGGGCCGGTACCCCCTGCCCATTGCAAAAGCCCATGTTCATTTTTTGCTTTGTCAATTAGTTTTTAATTGGAAATTTAGAATATTCTTAATTATATAGTAGGTTAATTAGGAATATTAGGTAATTAGTTTAGAATATTAATTAGGGATTTAGGTTAATTGGATGAGTTTTAGGATACAATTAGATTTTTAAAGTTAGATTAGGTTAATATTGGATTTAGATTAGAATAATATTAGTTTAGAATATTAGATTTTTTAGGATCATAATTAGGTTAATGTTTTCGAATATTAAGAAATATTAGAAATATTAGAAATATTATTGAGAACATTATAGATAATTAGGAGTTAATCGAATTAATTAGGATCTTTAATTTTGATTAGCTTAATTAGGTTTAATTAAAAATATTAAAATTAACTAGACTAGGATTTTAGAAATAATCAGAATTAGTTTAGGATGTAGAATATTAAAATAAGTTTAGGATATAATTGATTTTAATTAGGATTTTCATGAAATAGAAGTTTAATTCAATATTAACCATAATTGTGAATTGATGGCTTTACCCCTAGACTTAGGAATATGTTAGTCTTGTATGCTCCCTTAGTTTTAGGACTTATGAAATTTCCCAATTGACCTAGCTATTATTTCTCATGTGGTTAATCCTATTCTTAATGCATGTTTAGATAGAGTTTAGATTTTAGAATCAACTTTCACTTGAACGATTTTATTTCCGCACTCCCTTGTACTTTACATGTACTCCCTTTCCGATGTATGCTTTTACTTGCTTTCTTTTATTGCTTTATAGCTACTTCTTAGGCATTATGAGTGATCACTCATTCAAAATCGATAATCAAACCCTTGATCCAACGTCAAGCGGATCTTTTTCAAATCAAAAACAATAAGCAAACCCTTGATCCAACGTTAAGCGGTCTTTTCTTCCGAATCAAATTCAAAAACACAATAAACGGCGATTAGGATCGTACGTCATAAGTCTTAAGCGATAAATAAGGGATGAGACTGGAGCTTTCCTACACTCATTCTGAATGCTTCGAACATAAGACGTTTGGCTTGGTAGTTCGAGGTATTCACCTTTATCCATAGTCTTTAGTGCAATCCGAAATCAATAATACTTTCTCAAAGCATAAAAGCAACTCAACACATTCAAACCTTTTGTTTGAGCCTTAGGGAGACACCATCGAAAACCCGTCTTCAAGGTAATAAAATCAACCAAACAAACAAACTTTTTAAACCCATGAACTACGGGGCTCTGATTTCTCACTTCAACAAGTGGGCATACGTAGGCACGAGGACCCAATTCTTGGCGAGCACACTAATTTAAAATCTAACTCCACTTCGCAAACCTTTGGCAAGCAAACATTTCAATAAATAATATCCACGTAAGCGCAAACATCCTAGATGGTTCCCATGGAGTACCATGGATGTAAAGGGTGCTAATACCTTCCCCTCGCATAACCTACTTCCGAACCTATTCGTGGTTGCGATGACCATTCTTTGGGGTTTTCTCGATATTTTCCCTTTCCTTTGGAATAAATAAAAACCGATGGCGACTCTGTATTTTTTGCATAGCAACAGTAATAAGGTGAGATTTCATACTCATGATTGATGTGGTAGTCTTATTTATCAGATGCTTGGAATTCCCCCTGATAGGCTCTTTAATCTTCATCATAAAGTTCAAGATTTTATTAGGGAGCAAAACTGGATTATCCCTAGCAGCCTTCAAACTGAATTTCCTAGACTGCTCAACCTTCTTTGTTATATTCATGTTCCTGATGTGGATAAAGAGGACAAAATATACTTGAAATCTCCTTCTACTAGGACCATTTCTCTTAAGGATGCCTATCTCTTTTACAAGTCTGTTGACAACACTAATGACTGGGATGGACTGGTCTAGAATGCTTCAATCCCTCCTTCGAAGTCCCTCTTAGTTTGGAGGCTGTTGCACAATAAAGTCCCTACTGATGATAATATCAAGCTTAGAGGTTATACTCTTATCTCCATTTGTAACCTCTATTGTAAACAGGTTGAAGATTCCACTAATATGTTTCTTCATTGTCCCTATGCGATTAGCTTATAGAATTGGTTAGAGTATATCATTCAAGTTAGAATCAATCTTAACTCTGTTTTGGATGTCCTTAAAACGTCTGAGAGAGGTTGGAACCCTCAGTGCAAGTTTGTGATCAATGCGGCTATCATTAATATTATCAACATTATCTGGCTTAGTCGCAATGATGCTAGGTTTAATATCACTATGCCTTCCTAGAAATCCAATATTCCTTGGATCATTGCGAATGTTGCTTTGTCTAGAAATTGCACATGCCTTAGTGCAGGTCATTCCATGGAAAATTTCAAGATCCTCAAGTTCTTTAATGTTCACATCCACCCTCCTAAAAAAGCTCTCGTTACCACTGAAATCTTTTAGATCCCTGCCATTTTTTATTGGATTATAGCAAACATCAATGGTTCTTCTCTTTATAATCCTTGTATTGCAGCTTGTGGTAGGGTCTTTCGTGACATGCATGACAATCACCTACGTCTTTTGCAATGCCTCTTGAAAACTCCAATGTTTTTGCTGCTGAGTTAAACCATATTATGTATGTTGGTGTAAGCCCTAGAGGCCAATACTTTTGGTACTTGTATCGAATTATTTATTAATAATAAAAGGCATTTTCTTTATTATGGTTGAATAATAAAGTCCCTGGAATAAATGGTCCGTTTAATGTATTAAGTGTGACTTAATCATGAGAACACATTAAACATAAGGACACTATTCTTAAAGTATCCGTAGTCGAGCTTTAGTGTGAAGTGGGATAACATTAAAGCATTAAGACTATTATGTTTGTAGACTGATGATCACATCTCATGGATCATGGATAAGGAGTTATCAAGTCTTAAACATAAGTATGAATATTAGGAGTAATATTTATACCGGATTGACCCGCTATGAGAATACTATATAGAAAGTTATGCAATGTGTTATAAGTTATTCTCATGGTGATAATAGTGTATACCACTCTTCGACCTGAAACCACTATGGATCCTAGATGTAGAGTCGAGTGCTTTATTGTTGATTCAACGTTGTCCGTAACTGGATAACCATAAAGACAGTTGATGGGTACTCCACGAAGCATGTTGAGGGACATGAGTGTCCTAGATGGAATTTGCCAATCCTGCGTAACAGGATAAATGTCTATGGGCCCAATATTGAACTGGACAAGGGTGACACGGTCTATACCTTGTGTTCAATATAGACATAAGGGCAAAGGGGTAATTATATACATAATTATTATCACAAGAGGTTTTGTCAGATCACATGACATTTTCGTGACTTGGGTAGCAGTGATGTGTTGCTAGATACCGCTCACTGTTTATTATGTTAAATGCGTGATTTAATATAATTGCCAACGTCGCGAAAACCTATAGGGTCACACACAAAGGACGGATTGATGAGAAATAGAGTAACTAAGGAACACCGTAAGGTACGATGCACTTAAGTGGAAACGAAATATGGTAAGGTACCAAATACTTAAGTGATTTTGGCATATTATGAGATATGGGCAAAATACACTTAAGTGGGCTTTTTAGCTTGAAGCCCACACAAGTGGTTCTATAAATAGAACCCCTTGGGTAGAAGCATTATCACTCCACTCAGACTGAAATTCAAGTAGAGACTTGGAATTTTGTTTCCCTCTTTCTCTCACTCAAAGCCTTCATTCATAACAGCTAGCACTGCGATTGAAGGAATCCGTTCGTGTGGACTGAGTAGAGACGTTGTCATCGTTCAACGTTCGTGATCGCCCCGTGGATCTGTATCAAAGGTTTTGATCATTATCAGAGATCTGCACCAAAGGTTTGAATCGCCACAAGAGGTAACGATTCTATCACTGATCATGCCCATTCGTAAGGATCACTAAATGGAGAAATTTTTAAATTCCGCTGCGCCTTGGATGGCAATTCTCCTTCCATGTATTCTATTAAATTTTCTTTGCAAAAGGTTGGAATAAGATGTGGATTGAGAGTGACTCCAAGCTTGCTATCATTGCTTTTAATAATCCACTTATGGTTCCTTGAGCTTTAAGGAACAGGTGGAAGGACTGCATTATCATCACCTCTCGTATGACCTTCCTCCTCACTCATGTTTATCGCGAGGTAGCAATTGTGCGAATACAATTGCAAATCTTGATTTCATGATCTAGTTTTACTTGATGGAATACAATTTTAGTTGCTAGAGATGTTTTCTTTAGGGATATGTTTGAACTCCCGTATTACTGTTTTTCTAAATGAATTAACATTTTGCCTCTTTAATATTATTTAATCTTTTTTTATTAAAATAAATTACCATTTTATTTAAAGATAGGTTTGAACTTCCATATTACTGTCTCCATAGTTTTACTTGGGGTTTTAGTTTGGTCCCCTCTCCTCTGTACCTTTTGCCTCTTTAATATTATTTAATCTTTTTGACTTAAAATAAGTTAACATTTTAGGAGAAAGCCTCTCTCTTTGGAGACTTCTCTTTAGTCTTTACACACCCACACTAAGGTTTTACTTAGTAATTACGAGTAGTAAAAGTTTCATATTTTTAGTAGGTGCAATTTCAAAACCATAAATAATAGAAATTCATTTCATTTCATTTGTAATTGAAAAACAAAAAAAAAAGCTTAATAGACCACTTTAAAAGCACTTCTGATCTTCCAAACTGTCCTAAATTTCTAGATAAAGTAGTGTAAACTTATAAACTAAAATTTCAACACAAGCCAATCACATAGAAACTTAAACCTCTTTCACACCACTTGATTTCTCCTCAAGTTCAAAAGCAGAAACAGGGAAAGTTCTAGAAAGTCCAGCAGGAGCTTGAAAAGTGACTTTCTCAGTTGGTGGATCATCAACATAAATATCACTTAGTGTAACCCATATAAAAAGCTCTTTGGATTTAACACCACTCATTTTCTTAATCTTACCTTTTTCAACATAAGAAGTGTCGGAAATCCCCCAAAACCTATGGAGAATTTCAATCAATCTTGATGAACAAGATTGTTATCACCCACACAATGACAATGAAAAAGAAGAAACATGGAGAAAGAAAGAAAGAACGATGCAGGAGAAGAGGAATTAGAATTCTGAAGAGTTTATCTCTGCCCACAAATTATGGAAAATTTCTTATTCACTTTGCAACTGCAAAATACTGTGAATTACAAGTGTTATGAATACTTTATTCACCTCATTACAAAAATAAGGGTTATTCCCTCTATTTATAGACTTTAGGTTAACTTGGACCTCAAGCCAAAGCCAAAAACTATAAAAGCCCAAAATAGCTAACACTACTAAAATAGGCCTAAGTCGAAATCCTGTGTGAAGCAACCTGCTTCGACCCTTCGACACACTAACACAACTCAACACACTAGGTGTTTAGACACTTCCTTACTCTGTCGAGCAACCTGCTTCGACACAAGGAATTACAATTCAACACACCACCTAATTAATTATGTCTAAGCTATCTACATTCATCATAGCTCTTAGTCTTCTGAACACTTCGACCTGCACTCCCTTCGTCATGATGTATGCAATCTGATTCTCAGTTCTGCAGTGTTCCACATTCATCTTTCCATCTTCTACCAGCTCTCTAAGATAATTGAACCTCATATCGATGTGCTTGCTTCGACCATGTGCTATCGGATTCTTCTCCAGATTGATAGTTGACATGTTGTCGATCTTCATGGTAATAGCTCCATGACTTTTCGCTGTTATCTCTTCAACTAGATTCATCATCCACGTTGCTTGACATGCACAAATAGAAACAATTATGTATTATGCTTCGTCGCTGCTAGATGTGATACCTTTGGCTTCAGCATGAACCTAGTCACCATACCTACACTATTTGTTAAGCCATGCCTTGTGTGATAAAGGTATCTAAGTGACCCAATAAGTCTTCTATATTGGGTTGGGTCGACATCATCTTCATCTGAATATTTCGACATTTGTTATATGGGCTCAGCTGGAGTCGAAGTTGGGTTTCAATCTTGCATCCCAAATCTCTTGAGTATTTCGCCTATATACCTTATTTGATGCATCATCAAACCTCTACCGCACTTATAGAATTCGATGCCAAGGAAATATGAAATGTTACCCGGATCTGACATTTCGAAATCCTTGTTGAGATCACCTTTGAAGTCTTTGATCTCCTTCTTGCAGCTACCTATTATCAACAAGTCATCGAGATAGAGACATAGTATAAGCAATTCACTCTTGCTTCTTATTACATATACTACATGTTCACTTGTGCACTTCATAAATTCCTTCTCCCCTAGAAATCCATCTATCTTATTATTCCAAGCTTTTGGAGTTTGTTTAAGTTCGTACAGGGTTTTATGCAGCTTGTACACCTTTCTTTCTTCGCCATGTTTCACAAACCCAACTGGTTGTGCAACATAAACTTCTTCTTCTAAGGGGACATTAAGGAATTCACATTTCACATCCATCTGACATATCTACCAGTTGTTCATGTTTGCTAGACCAACAACCAACCTGATTGTTTCGATCCTAGCAACAGGTGCAAAAACCTCATTGAAGTCGATTCCTTCTTTTTGAAGAAATCCTTTCGCCACAAGTCTCACCTTGTGTCGAATCACTTCTCCTCTGGTATTCAACTTCAGCTTGTATACCCACTTCACATCAATTTCCTACTTGTCTTGGGGCAATTCGACAAGTGACCAAGTGTTGTTTACTTCGATTGACTTCAGCTCTTCGTCCATTGCTTTCATCCACTTCGAATTGTTCAATGCCTCGACTGCATTGACAGGTTCGACATCTGCATAGAAAGAATAATATACCAGATCACCTTCTTCATTGACCATATCATCTGATGAAATCACACATTCTTGCAACCTTGCAGGCATGTGTCTTGTTCTTTGAGGTCTGCTTGGGCCTGCTTCACCTCTTACTTCTTCCTGTCGAACTTCTCTTTCGACTTCACTAGCTGGTTCATCATAAAAGATTCTCATTGAATCTTTCTTTACATTATCAGTCCAATCCCACTCCTTAAGCTCATCTTTGATCACATCCCTTCTGATCACAACTTGCTTATTCACTAGGTCGAAAACTTGTATCCTCCAGTCGAATGATATCCTATCAGGATCATCTGACTCGACTTGTCATCAAGTTTTCTTCTCAACTGATATGGCACATGTCTATGTGCTATAGATCTAAACACCCTTAGATGACTCAAGCTAGGCTTGACACCAGACCAACATTCTTCTGGCGTGATTCCTTCTAGCTTCTTCGTCGAACATCTGTTCAGGATATATGTCGCAGTCGACACGACATCTCTCCACAATTCTTTGGGTAGATGCTTACCTTTCAACATACTTTTGACCATATTCATGATGGTTCTATTCTTCCTTTATGCGACTCCATTCTGCTGTTGAGTGTAGGGTGGCACCACCTCATGCATAATCCCTTCTTTCACACATAATGCATTGAAGTCTTTCGACACATATTCTCCACCACCATCAGTCCTTAAAATCTTGATCTTTCGACCGCTCTGTCTTTCGACCATAGATTTAAACTTGGAAAATACCTCGATCACTTCACTTTTCTTCTTGATCAGGTAAGATCGCAGTTTTCGACTGAAATCATCTATGAATGTACAAAGTGTTTGTTACCTCCAATTGAATCCACCTGGAGAGGACCACATACATCAGAGTATAAGACTTCAAGAATTGCCTTCGACCTGCTTCTTGCATCCTTACTGAAGTTGTTCTTATGATGCTTCGCCTGCACGCATTCTTCACACACTTCATTTGGAATGTCGATTTCTGGTAATCCTGAAACCATATTTCTTCTCTTCAAATCTCTGATGTCTTTGAAATTGAGATGGCCAACTCTATAATTCCATATCCATTCATATCTGCTAGTTGTTGCTGCAAGGCACTTATGCTCCATCACATTTAGTTCAATCTTGAAGGTTCTATTCTAAGACATTGGAGCCTTCAAGATCAACCTTCCATTTGTGTCGAGAACTCTCATCATCTTGCTTTGACCAACACCTTGTAGTTATTTTTGACTAACTTCCCTATGCTAAGAAAATTGCTCTTCATACCTGGTATGTACAATAAGTTTGAAATTACTGACCTCTTGCCATATTTCCTCATAATCAGAACATCACCAACACCTTTAGCTGCTAGAGTGTTGTCATTTGCAAATTTCACCATGTTCTTCATTGAGGGCTTTATGTTGACAAACCAATCTTTCCTTCAAGACATGTGTGATAAGCATCCTGAGTCCAAGTACCATTGGTCCTTGAATCTCTCTTCATCTCTAATTGTAACCATCAGCAACGTTTCTTCTTCTTCATGTTCCGCCAACTTTGCATAAGTTTCTTGATTCTTCTGCTTTTATAGACAATCACTAGAAAAGTGACCATACTTCTGACAATTGTAACACTGAATGTGACTCTTATCTGGATTTTGACCACCACCTCTTTAGTTGCCTTGGTTCTAGGGTTTTTTCTGATTTTACCAGTTTCCTTCTTGCTGATTTTGACTGATCGAATTGTTGTAACCTCCTTTGCTTTTGTTGCCATTCCAACTTCCTTTGCCTTTTTTTTCTTTTGCTGATTGAGCCTGCAAAGCCATATCACTCTTCGAATTTCCTGCAGCTCTTTCAGCCATTCATTGTTCATGAGATTCAAGCGTCCCTTGAAGCTCTTCCTTTGTCACTTTTGACAGATCTTTCACTCTTCTATGGCTACTACCATGTGGTCGAACTTTGGAGCCAACAACCTCAAGATCTTTGCAACAACAGATATTGATGTCAACACTTCTCCACATACCTTCATTTGATTCATCAGTTTCGTAACCTTGGTGAAGAAATCGGTTATGCTTTCATTGTTTTCCATCTGAAGCAATTCATATGTTCTATTGTGAGTTTGTAACCTCACCTCTTTCACCTTCTCCGCACCTCCAAACGGTTTTTCCAAAATTTTCCATGCTTCTTTCGCCGACTCTGCATCACTAACCTTTTCAAAGTTACCTATATCAATTCATTGATGCATTATAAAGAGAACTTTCTAATCTTTCTTCTTCAATTCTTTAAGTGCAGCATTTTCTTGATTTGTCGCGACTTCTGCAACCGTTGTTACTCCTTCCTTCACAACATCCCAAAGATCTTGATAAAAAAACACAACCTTTATCTTCTTGCACCAATTCTCATAATTGTTGTTCTTGAGAATCGTAAGATTTGCTGGAAAATGCTCGTTTGGATGATTCATTGTCATGGTGATTTTCTTTCCACGAATCGATTCAACCGGAGCTCTGATACCAGATGTTGGAAATCCCCTAAAACCTATGGAGAATTTCAATCAATCTTGATGAACAAGATTGTTATCACCCACACAATGACAATGAAAAGAAGAACAATGGAGAAAAAAAGAAAGAACGATGAAGGAGAAAAAGAATTAGAATTCTACAGAGTTTCTCTCTCCCCACAATTTGTGGAAAACTTTTTATTCAGTTTGCAATTGCAAAATACTGTGAATTACAATTGTTATGAATACTATATTCACCTCATTACAAAAATAAGGGTTACTCCCTCTATTTATAGATTTAGGTTAACTTGGACCTCAAGGCAAAACCCAAAACTATAAAAGCCCAAAATAGTTAACACTACTAAAATAGGCCTAAGTCAAAATCCTGTGTTCACACAACTGCTTCGACACTTCGACACTTCCTTACTCTGTGGAGCAACCTGCTTCAACACAAGGAATTACAATTCAACAAGAAGTGACTTCAGTAGCATAAGAAATAAGTTTTCCAATCTTTTCAAATTTGTGTGTAATCCTATTCTTCTGTTTCACCCACACGAAACCTGTTTCTCTGTGGTGACCAACTTCAATGATGTCTTTCAATGGTAACAAGTCTTTGGGAAGACACATATCTTCCGGAAGTTCTTTTGATTTCACTTGACAAATTTCCTCTCCATAATATATTTCTGATTCCGATTTGATTCCTTCTGATACCAATGACATTGTTTTGTCTTGTTTTCGATTTGTTTTGGTGTGTTGTTACATTATGTTCTGATTGGGGTGTTATATATACTTCACAAATGTACTAGGTTTAATTCTTTTTATTTCTTATCCAAAGCAATTAAAAAACATGTTATGATGTTGAGGATCAAAATGTACTAGGTTTAATATTTATAAAAATATTTTTATGAAGTGTAAACACTTTTATATTTATAAAAATATACTAGGTTTAAATAACATTTTTTATAAATTTGGATACACAATCATAAAATTTGGATACACTGTTATAAACCCCATCATAAAAAAATGGATACACAATCATAAACCCCATCGTAAAATGTACTAGGTTTAAAATATTTATAAAAATATTTTTATAAAGTGTATATTTAATTCTTTTGCATTCTTATCCAAATTTACAAACGGAAAAACATTATCGATCAAAGCAATTTTTTTATATGAATATAAAAATGTGTTATTAAAAGGAAATATATCAAAATATTAATGAATATCAAAATATTAATGATTTTTTTATTTCTAAAGAATAAGATATAATGAAATATTATTATATTAATGTATCTGTTACTTATTTCTAAAGAATTACATATAATGAGATATTATTATATTAATGTATCTGTTACAAGAAAACTTATAGAATTTAAAAAAGTGATACACAATTTATTATATAGTATATACCTTATTTATTATAGTATCCGTTACAAGAGAACATTTTAAAAATTGAACAAAAAATTAAACATTTATTATATACTAACGTCCAAATAATTTTTCAATTTTAGTGCGTACATGCATCAATATATAAACAAGTATTTTTATTTAATTTTATTTTAATTTGAGTTATTTATATAATAATCTTGGTGATATACGTTCTAATGGTTTATCCATTTTTTTAGTGCACACATATAAAAATATAAATATTTTTTTTCTTAATGTTGTTTTTTATTTAAAATATTAGTAAAACCCCGTGTATACGCACAAATTCTGATCTGATATAATATTTTTTATAAATATAAAAAATTGTCGTTTTATTGAAATTGTATTAAAAAATTTAACCGACATTCTATATATAAACATTATTTTGTTTTTAAATAGTTTATAAAACTATTGAATTAATAATAAACTTTTTTCTGTTTATAAAAAAGTATTCGGATGAAAAATACATTTTTATTTTAACATTATTTTGTTTATTTTAGTTTATAAAAATATTTGTATATAATTTTTTTCTTTTATAAAAATATTTGTATCAACAATAGACTTTTTTCTTTTATAAAAAAATTCATATCAATTATACACTTTTTCCGTTTATAAAAATATTTATATCAACAATATATTTTTTTTTATTTATAAATTTTTTTGTATCAATAATATACTTTTTATTATTTATAAAAATATTTGGATCAACAATAATTTTTTCTATAAATATAAATAAAAACAATAATACCATTTACAAAAAAAATCAGGGCTATCAATGAAGATAACAACTATAAGTTCATGAACCAAATAACCTGAATATGAGAAAAAAAACTAAATTTGTTAACTTGTGTAATATTTCATTAAATTTATAAAGTTCCTAAATATTTAATGAAATTATTAATTTTTATTTAGATAAATTTAAACTTCAATTGAGTAATTTGTGAATTTAACTTTTAAATGTATCTCTAGTAAGTTGTGTAGTTTTTGAATCAATAGATTTTTGAGACAAAGTTAAACTTCAATCTCATAATTTTGGTTTTATTTCAATATTTTCTTTTTAAAAAATTATAATTTTAAATATCAGATATATATAAAAAAATAGATTTAAAAAACTATTTTTAAGTCGCTGAAGTAAGTGAGTTGAACCTAACGAGATTAATTTAACGTGTTAAACCAAATTGTTTGTGAACTAATAACGAGGCGAGTTTGAGTGTAAAAAGGTTCTTGTCGAAGTCGAACCGAGATTTGAACTGAACCAATTCTTAACGAGTTGAGTCGAGCTAAGACGACTTTGACTCGACTCATTTCCAGCCCTAATAAAAGTATTTGGATCATAAAAAATAATGTTGTAAATATTAATTTTTGTAAATCTTATGTAATAAAAGTAGAGATTAATTGAAATACACTGTCAGTGTAAAAGGGTTTTACACCATCAGTTAATTATAGACGTTGGATATTAAAAGAAGTTTGACTTTTATTTTAAAAATCTATAAAGTAATACAAACGGGTGATGGTGATGAACCGACGGTGTAAAACTTTTTACACTGACAGTGTATAGTAATTAATCTCATAAAAGTATTGTGTATAATTATCAATTACTTTTATATTACATTTTTTCTATCGTATAAAATACTTATTTTATATAAAACTTTAATTCCTTACATTATATTTTATAAATTAATTAGTAAAATATTATATTTCTTCCACTAATTATTTAATCTATCTTATTATTATATCTTTTTCAAATCTCACTCTTCTTATTTTATGTCATTGTATTAAACTTTATTTAATTTATTTAACTAATAAGGTGTTCATGATTATATAATTCATATAATTAATAAGATATTCAGAATATATAAATAATTATATAATATTTTACTTTTATAGTCATGAGTCAATTATGAGTTGTTTATATTATATTACAATTTTAGTACTATTTAATTCTTACACAGCTTATATATTTAACAATAATTTGAATATAAATTACATTTATTACCATTTATTAGAAATTATATTTAATATCATTGATATTTTTAATATCCTACAAAAGTTCAATCATTATTATATTTTTTATAACAAATTTAATATCATTAATTATGTATTAATATATTTTATTATTTGTAATTTTACATAGAATATTATATTTTTAAATAGAAAAATATAATATATCGTACCTATTATAAACAAATATTTTTTTGTTAACAATAAAATAAATAACTTAGACATGTGTCATGCATTTGATTTAAATAAATTTATTAATAACGGTTAAGTTCAGTATAAAAAAAAAGGAGAGTTATTGAAAATAATGGTATTGTTGTCTCATATAACACATTTTTTATTTTATAAAATAACTATTATCGTTGTTATATTTTCTGATAATAATTAAAACATAAAAGATAAATAACAAATAAAGTTTAGGATTGTTTTATTATTTTACATTATTAGTCTTGAGTTGAAATTCAATAGCTCTGGTCTCTTCTTATATTTTATTGTCTTCCTATTTTCTTTTCTTTTGCAGAGGTGATTCTATCTTTGATTCTGTCTTATCTGAGGTAATTCTATCTTATCTCATCACAACTTGAGTTATCTCATCCTTCTTTTCATTTTATTTATAGAGGTGATTCTATATTATCTCATCTCATTACCGCTTGAGTTATCTCATTCTTTTGATTTTTTTGCAAAAGTGATACTATCTTATCTCATCACCACTTGAGATAGGTAATACTTCCTTCAAATTTTCGTTGCACCTCCAAAGAACACATATCACCTTCAGATTTTTGCTTCACTTTCAAAATACACATATCACCTTCAGATTTTCGCTGCACTTCCAAAATACACATATCACCTTCAGATCTTCAGATTTTCACCTTCAGATCTTCAGATTTTCATTGCACTATCATAATACACATATCACCTTCAGATCTTTAGATTTTCGCTGCACCTCCAAAGTACACATATCACCTTCATATTTTCGCTGCACCTCCAAAGAACACATATCACCTTCAGATTTTCGTTGCACCTCCAAAATACACCTATTGCCTTCAGATTTTCGCTTTGTTTGCAAAAGTGATACTACCTTATCTCATCACCGCTTGAGATAGGTAATACTTCCTTCAGATTTTCGGTGCATCCTCCAAAGTACGCATATCACCTTCAGATTTTCACTGCACCTCCAAAGGACATGTATCATCAGAGATAAGACACATCAACAAGATGATAAGTAGGACCGAAAGATTTTCACTGCACCTCCAAAGGACACGTATCAGCGGAGATAAGACACATGAACAAGATGATAAGTAGGACTGAAAGTGAAATATATAACACAGTATCATTAATATAGTAATATTATTTCTATTTGACATTCTTTTTATTTTATAAAATAAATATTATCGTTGTTATTTTTGATAATAGTTAAAACAAAATTTTTGATAATAGTTAAAACAAAAAAATCAATAATAATAAATGAATGTGATACTAATGGTTAATTTTACTGTTTCAATTTTATATAATATTAGCGTAAAACAACCCCATAGTTCTTCTAATAATAAGTCATCCATGTTTAATATTTTTTATTTTTTAATTTTAATGAGATATTATTATATTTTTAATGTACCTGTTACAAGAGAACATATAGAATTTTAAAAAATATACACAATTTATTATACAGTATATATCTTATCATAGTATCCGCCATGAGAGAACATTTTTTGAATTGAAAAAAAGTTACACACTTATTATATATTGAAAGTTACACATTTATTATATATTAGTGTCCAAGTATTTTTATATTTTTTTAGTGCATACATATGTCAATATATAATCAGGTATTTTTATTTATTTTTATTTAAATTTAAATTATTAATGTATTAAATTTTAGAATATACATTTTCATATCGGTTTATCCATTTTTTAGTGCACACGCATAAAATTATAAATAATATTTTTTGTTTAATGTTGATTTTTATTTAAAATACTATTAAAAATCCCGTGTGTACGCACGAATTCTGATCTGATACACATTTTAACAAATATAAAAAAGTGATTGTTTTAAAAAAATTGTAATAAAAAAATTATATTCGAAAGTTTAACAAACATTCCATATATAAACATTACTTTTATTTTTAAATTATTTATAATACTATTTGAATTAATAATAACTTTTTTTCCATTTATAAAATTATTTGGATGAAAAATACATTATATTTGTTTTAACATTGTTTTGTTTATCGTAATTTATAGAAATATTTGTATATATTTTTTCCATTTATAAAAATATTTGTATAAATAGTAGACTTTTCCCTTTAGAAAAATACTCATATCAACTATACACATTTTCTGATTATAAAAATATTTATATCAACCATACATTTTTTTTCATTTATAAAAATATTTATATCAACAATACAAATATTTCTTATTTATAAAAATATTTGGATCAACAGTATTTTTTTTCTTATATATAAATAACAACAATAATACTGTTTATAAAAATTAACGCTGGCGATGAATATAACCAACTCAAAAATAGTTCGGAACTCAATTCGACAATTAAATCGGTGAACTAGGTTATGAAACAAATAAGCTGAATATGAGCGAAAAAACTAAATTCGTTAACTAAATGATCTGAACTTGAACTATATATAGTTTGATTCGTTAGGTTCATGAGTCAACTCGATTATATATGAGAAGAATTATATTGTCTTTAAGAATAGGATTAAAGATTTACTCAAAACTTCATTATATTATCCTTTCATACTAGTTATGGAAATAATGTCAACTCGATTATATATGAGAAGAATTATATTGTGTAATGAAGGTTGCAAGTGGGGTAAATATTATAAGATGGAAATGTATCGATTTCTAGTGATTTTTGGTGTAACATTTTATTAAATTTGTAAGGTTCCTAAATAGTTAGACGAAGTTGTGGATTTTTTAAACAAATGTAAACTTCAATTGAGTAATTTTTGAATTAGACTTTCAAATGTATCTCTTGAAAGTTGTCTAGTTTTTGAATTAGTACAATTTTGAGATAAAGTTAAACTCCAATATGATAACTTTTATTTTACTTCAATATTTTTTTTAAACTATTAATTTTAAATGTCAAATAAATAAAATAAAAAAGACAAATCGGTAAAACAAGGGAGCTGAACCTAATGAGTTTAATTTAATGAGTTAAGCCAAACTATTCATGAACTAAAACGAATCAAGTTTAAATTTTAAAAATAGTTTATGTCGAAGTCGAATCGAGATTTGAGTTGAACCAATTCTTAATGAGTTGAGCCGACCTGAGACGACTTCGACTCAACTCGACTCATTTTCATTCCTAATAAAAATATTTGGATCATAAAAAATAATGTTATAAAAATTTTTTTTTATAAATCTTATATAATAAAAGTATTGTGTATAATCATCAATTACTTTTATATTACATTTTCTACTATTGTCTAGAATACTTATTTTATACCAAACTTTAATTCCTTACATTATATTTTATAAATTAATTAGTAAAAAATTATATTTCTTCCACTGATTATTTAATCTACTTTTTAAAAAATAATAATTTAATCAAATGATAAGGCTTATATAAAACAATTTTATTCTCATATTGTAATAATCAAAAGTGATCCCACTTGATAAATCTTATTAAAGTTATTACTATTTCTTTATTTGGTATCAGAGCTCCATCGGAGAGCATGATATAGTTAGTAAATAAGAGTGTTTGAGAGGAAAAACACTAGAATGACTGAAAGACGTGAAATGGCTTAATCGAGCAATTTCACCGCACCAAGTGTGCCAAAGTTTGATGGAGATTATGATCATTGGAATTTGATCATGGAGAATCCACTTCGATCAAGGAGTATTAAAGTGTTATTGAGTATGGAATAAAGGAGTCAAAGGAGAATGAAGAGATAACTGCAGCACAATAAAAGGCATTGGATGAAGAAAAACTCAAAGATTTGAAAGCAAAGAACTATCTATTTCAGGTCATTCACAAATCCACCTTAAAAACTATTATCTAGAAAGAAACAACTAAACAACTGTGGGAATCCATGAATGCCAAGTATAAAGGAAGCACTAGGGTAAAACATGCGCAGTTGCAGAGGCTTCGATGGACATTCGAAACATTAGAGATGAAGATAGGTGAATCAGTGAATCATTATTTTGGAAGAGTGATGGAACAGCAAATGACATGAGTAATTACGGAGAGAATATGAATGATGTGAAAATCATTGAAAAGATACTTAGATCTTTGGCATAAAACTTCAACTTTGTTGTATGCTCAATTGAAGAGTCTAAGGACCTTGATATCCTAACTATGGATAAACTGCAAAGTGAAATATTTGTTCATGAGCAAAAGGTAAGAGAGAATATGAGTGAATAAAAAGTTCTACAAGTTGAGCATGGAACGCGTTATGGACGTGGGAGAGGAAGAAGCAATTTTCAAAGAGGAGGTAACAACTATGTTAGGGGACGGGGAAGAGTAAAACCATTTGTAAATAGGAGTGCTATTATATCTTTTCAGTGTCAAAGACAATGACACTACCAATTTGGATGTCCATGTCTAGAAAAAGAAGAAAACTATGTTGTGTTTGACGAGGAAGAGGAGTTACTCCTAATGGATCATGTCGAAGTTCAAGATATTAAAGACAATGGGATATCGTTTCTTGATTCAGGTTTCTCTAATCACATGACATGAAATAAAGAGTGGTTTTGTAGAACTAGATGAAAATTTCAATTGTACTGTTAGATTGGGAAACAACTCAAGAATGTGTGTAATGGGAAAAGGAAGTGTCAAGTTTGAAGTGGATGGAATCATTCTAACTGTGAGTGATGTTTACTTTCTACCTGACTTAACCAACAATTTGTTAAGTATAGGCCAACTTCAAGAAAGATGTCTGATAATAATAATAAAAGAAGGTGCATGCAAAATTTATCATCCTCAAAGAGGGAAAATTGTAGACAGCAATGACTCTGAACCTGATGCTTATGATTCATGCTACATTAACATCGCTTCCACGGAAATGCTTAAAGGTTGAGGAGGAGAAATTGGAGAATCTATGGCTTAGAAGGTACGGGAATGTAAATCATAAGTTAATTATTGCTAGGTAGAAGAAACAAATGGTGAAAGGCCTACCAATATTCAAGGAAATTGTGGGGGTTTGTGAAGTGTGTAATATGGGCAAGCAACACCGAGACAAAATTCCAAAGAGAAGTAATTAGAGAGCATCAGAAAAACTTGAATTGGTGCATGCAGATCTGTGTGGTCCAATCACTCCAATCTTTCATAGTAGTAAGAGATATTTGCTAGTGTTTTTAGATGACTACTCTCCCAAAACTTGGATTTATTTTCTTGTGGAAAAAGGTGAAACATTTGAGATATTCAAATTCTTTAAGAATCTGGTTGAGAAAGAAGCTCAAAAACATATATGTTGTTTACGAGAAGACGAGGGAGGAGAATTCACCTCAAACAAGTTCAATTAGTTTTGCCTATAGAATGGAATTAAAAGGTAATTAACAACTGCTTTCACACCATAACAAAATGGGGTAGCCGAACGAAGAAATAGAACAATTATGAATATGGTGCATTGTTTACTTACTGAGAAAGAGATGACAAAGACCTTATGGACATAAGTTGTGAAGTGGACAAATCATGTGATTAACAAAAGCCTTACCAAAGAAGTAAAGGAAATGGTACCAGAAGAAAGATGGAGTGGACTTAAACCTAGAGTTGACTAATTTAGGGTGTTTGTATCCATTGCACACGTACATATTACCTGAGCAGAAGAGAAATAAACTTGATGATAAAAGTCGTAAATGTATCTTATATGGAGTGAGTGATGAATTAAAGGCTTACCGGTTGTATGATCCAATACTAAAGAAAATCACAGTAAGCAGGAATGTCATATTTGAAGAAGGAGAAAATAGAATTGGAACGTAAATTGACATAATTGGCATGATTGATCCCAAAGCGTTGAATGGACATCGTTTCATTTTGGTGGCAATTGACTACTTCACAAAGTGGGTTGAAGCGGCATCATGTGTGGATGTAACTAAGCAAGTTGTTGTAAGGTTTATCAAGAATCAGATTATATGCCGTTATGGTGTGCCAAGTAAGATCATTACTGATAATGGATCAAACTTGAATAATAATATGGTGGAAGCTCTTTGCAAAGACTTCAAGATTGCATATCATAATTCTTCTCCCTACAGACCTAAGATGAATGGGGCTGTTGAAGCTGCAAACAAGAACATCAAGAAGATTATTTAGAAGATGGTTGTAACGTATAAGGATTGGCATGATATGCTCCTATTTGCTTTGCACGGGTATCGTACATCCATCCGCACTTCAACAGGGGAAACTCGTTTATCACTTGATTATGGTATGGAAGTTATGCTCCCCGTAGAGGTTGAGATCCCATCATTGTGTGTGCTCATGGAAGCTAAGTTGACTGAGGCTGAATGGTGTCAAACCAGGTATGATCAGCTGAATTTGATTGAAGAGAAGAGGTTGACTGCCATGTGTCATGGTTAGTTATACCAGCAGAGAATGAAGAAAGTATTTGACAAGAGGATCAGACCTCATGTGTTTAGAGAAGGTGACCTTGTGCTTAAGAATATTTTATCTTTCAAACCAGATTCTATGGGAAAATGGACTTCGAATTATGAAGGCCCATATGTTGTTAAGAGAGCCTTTTCAAGTGGTGCTTTGATTCTTTCAACTATGGATGGTGAAGAGTTCACTCGTCCTATGAACGCAGATGCAGTCAAGAAATACTTCGCTTAAAAAATAAAAGAACAACTCGCTAAGTTGAAAACCCGAAAGGGTGGCGTAGGCAAAAATGAGCGTCTCGGTGAATTGAAAACCCGAAAGGGCGGTCCAGGAAAAAGTTAGAGACATAAAACAGAGAGAATTATCCTGATAAATTGAGTACCCCACCTTGGGGGAAATTTATGCAAAAATTAGGGATTATGGCAAGTAATTGCATCCTGCTGATCTTCAATTTTGAAGACTTTCTTGAGCACATCGCCGGATTCTAATCCCCAGTAGCAGCCAAGAGCATAGTGGATATCAAGAGATGGTAGAAGGATTAGTGATCATTGTATTCAATGTAACCTATTTCCATGTAAATTACCATTTTTAATTCTTGTAAAGATCTATGGAGTCTTGTCATTTACAGACTACCATTCTATTTCAATAAGTTGAGCTTTTATCCAATTGTTTCTACTCTTATTTAATTCAGCCAAATAGTTTTAAATTTTATTATGATCATTTTGAAAATTAAAATTTTAATCAAAAAGCATATTTTCTGAAACATATAAAAGTATTAATTCTGAGCAATCGATTCCATTTAAAAGGAATATCAATAGTGGTCTGAAAGCAGTAAGCCCTAAGTGTGGAGCATTATTGGTTCTCCCCGAGCAGTAGGAATGATTCCTCTTTCATCCCTGGAAGCATGTTTAGCGCTCAGTGTTTGTTGATTTCCCCGGCTGTTAATTCACCGTTGTCTCCAACTGATTTGTGTTTGTTCCCCAGCCGAGTACGGGCATTTCGTTATAGCAGTTTGCATCAGTTCCGGCAGAACTTTGGTTTCCCCGCAAGACGCCATCAGATTCTCTCTCAGTCAAAGTTTTCTCCTGGTTTCTGAGCAGCTATTTGTGTTTATCCCATGCAGGGTTGTATCCCATTTGATATGGTGTTGACCTAAAATTCCCCGCCGAGTTAGTAGCAGTTTCCTCAGTAGATCTCCTATCTTCTTCCCTAGTTAGGTTCGAGCCTTTGGGATATTGATCTCTCTTTTCTCCAGCAGTCGTTTCCCTCTTTTGTGGATGGGCCGAGAATTGTATCGATGATTCAAACTTGCGATATTTTTGTATCCTTTGCGATTATTGTCAGCATAATCATCATATATACATATGCATATACATATACACTCATATAACTTCATTATTGCATCATTACACCCTGAGATTCATTCTTGTGATTCTTATCCCCTGCTATAGTGGTACTTTATCCCCGTTCAGGATCGGCATGTATGTCCTCCTTCATATGTAGAGTGTCAGTCCCCCTAAGCAGAAAGACTTTAACCTTTCTCCTTTCCCCACCGATTTATTTCCTCGTGGATAATTATTATTTCAGCTTCCTCCCTAGTTGATTATCTAGATGAAATCACTCCCCTCGAGTTATATCCTCATTGGGTTGAGTCTTGATTGACCCTTTCTTTCTAGATCTTACCTAGATAGATATTTTTGGTCCTCTGAGAGTTTATTACCCAGTAACAAGTAGTATTCTTCTTAGTTTGCAGTTTGTTACTTCTCGCCCAATATCCGAAAAAAGTAACCTCTTTTCTCCCCAGCGAATTCGTTCTCACGTTTTCCCAGGAAGCATATCCTTAATATGTTCATCCTAACCGGTGACAAATATTTTCTTCCCCTACTTTGAGTCTATCCTTGATATGTTCATCCTAATCGACGACGGATATTCTCATCTTTGGTATTCTACCCAGTAAGAAGGTAGTTGTAATCCCTATTTGTTTCCTAGAGAGTTAATCCTTGATATGTTCATCCTAACCGATGATGTGTTTCCTTCTCTTTGTGGTCTTCTGCCCAGTAACCGGTGGTTGTAAATCCTTCTTTTTCTCCCCTTTGTAGAGTTTATCCTTGATATGTTCATCCAAACCGGTGACAGATATTCTCTTTGTTGGTATTCTATCCAGTAACTGATAGGTGTAATCCCTAGTCTTCCCCTCGGAGTCTATCCTTGATATGTTCATCCTAACCGATGATAGATATTCTCTTTGATGGTATTCTATCCAGCATTCGATAGATGTAATTCCTATTCTTTTTGTTCAGGTGGTTTATCCTTGATATGTTCATCCTAACCGATGACAGGTATCCTCCTTAACATCCCCAGGAAAGTCTATCCTTGATATGCTCATCTTAACCGGTAACCGATTTTCTTTCCTTTGAGTTTATCCTTGATATATTCACTTTAACTAGTGACGGATATTCTCTCCTTTGCGGTTTTCTTCCCAGTAACCGGTAGTTGTAAATCCTATTTTCAACTTTTCCCTAGCAAGGCTATTCTTACCCAGTAATCGGTAATGAATACACCTCCTGGAGGCCCTCAGTGAGTCATCCTTGATATGTTTACCCTAGCTAGTAACAAATGTTCTCCCTGTCAGATTTTTGTTATCCCCATACCCAGTAATAGGTAGTGGATAATACATTTCTACTCCTCCTGTGTTTGAAGATCTTTTCTTCCCTAGTTGAGTTGAGCGCGCATTTCCTTAGTGGAATCGCTTTTCCTGCATGGTTCGAGTATTTCAGCTTTATTTTGACCTATCTGATTCCCTTGCAGATTTTCTTTCCCCCCGACTGATTCTTTCCATTTTCATGGAATCCCTCGTGTCCTCCCAGCAGTTTTTTGAGTCGTAGCCTGGCCTATGCATAACCTTTTATCCCCTCAGAGTCTTTGTCTCTCCAGTGAGTTTTCCTTATGGAATGCATTACGCTCCTGCGGACTTTCGGTCTCTCTGAATTCTTTTCCTTTATGGCAAAATTTTCCCCACAGAGTTTATTTTCAGCATTCATATGATTTGCATCATGAGATCTCTAAGGGACCAAAATTTGTTCCTATATGTTGTTATTTAAGCCCATTCTACTGAGTCGATATGAAGATTTTAACCTTCACCTCCTCAGTTAGAATGTCCTTAAATAGGGGCAGCTGTAAGACCCCAAATTTTGATCCTAAGATCCCTCATGCTATCTCATCATATGCATTAGCATTGGGATCATAACTTGGCATCCTCCTTACTCTTCATTCATTGGGTTTGTTTTGGGAGAGATCACCAAGCACTATGTGATTGTATCATACTTTGTATTTTATCATCTTTACTAACCAAAAATACAAAACAAAATATGTCTTGGCATTTGTCTAACTCTTTTGTAGGTATCGCACTTGATCACCTTTGATCTATCAAGCACACATCTAGGGTTTAAGACCCTCTTTTCTAAGAGCTCAACCAAGAAGTGATCCATAATGGCTCTAAGGCCTCATATATGAGTCCCTTTGATCTTCACATGTTATTTTCATCAAGAATTCTTCAAGATTTTGGAATTGATTTTGGAATTGTGTAACTTCTTCAACAAGCTTCTTCACCAATTAATAAAAAATTTCAAGGGACACTTCAAATTTCATCATTCTATGCATATATTATCTCCCATGAGTCTCAAAAGTCAAGAGAATTGCAAGTTAGCAAGGTGGTTGATGGTGGTTGACCAGAGGAATTCATCTGATCAAAACTGGGGTCCCCTAGACCCTATCTCCTACAGTTTTCATCATATAAAAATGTTTCCAAGAGGAAAGTTACTCTACATGACATTCCAAACAACTTTCATGTTGAGGTCTAGAGCTATTTTTGCTTGGAAAGTCATTTTTTATGTTGAAAGATTATAGGTCATTTTGTATAAACCCTAATTTGGAGGTCAACTTCCGAAGGCCATAACTTGCTCATTTTTTATGAGATGAAAGATTTACAAGTTGCACAATCAAATTCAAGGTGTCTAATTCGACTTTTATGTTTCAAGGAAGAGCTAATTCAACTTTTATGAGCATGTTATATGAGGATACATTATAGGTCATTTTGGACCAAGACCATTGAACAAGTGATTTTCCTCAACTTCAAAAATGCATAACTCATTCATCTCAAATCCAAATAAGGTCAGATTGGTGACCATTTTGAAGGATTTTGAAAGAGCTACAACTTTTATAAAGACACGTTTCTCATCTGAAGCTAACATAAATTGGTATCCAAGGTGGAATAAGTGAACATACGGCTTGACACTTAGATTTTTTTTATATGTTTAAATTTCCAAACTCCCACCTCAAAATTCATCATGATACAAGCTTCAAATGGAAAAGTTTTCAATATAAGAGTTGTTCCTCTTGATCTAACCTTTCTAAAGAGTCTAAATTCATCCATTTTGGACATGGTTTGAGTGGTTTGCGCATGGCTTGAACATGGCATCATCATTTGGCAAAAATCAACTTCAAACAGCTGCACATTTTTGCCTTGCATTCCAATTCACTTTCAGACTCAATTACATGTATTATGGGCTTAATTGAGTAGCCTCATGGGCCTGTACACGCCCATGCAAGCATGCATCACTCAATTGCCAAATTTGGAAACAATTTTGAAAGGTGGAAATATCACTTGCTTCAGCTATAAATAAGGGTCCCTTGCATCAGAATTACAGACCCTTGCGCGCCAACTTTGCCTCCAACACTTCAAACCCTCACCATTGAAAGGAAAACCTGAGAACTTTCTTTTGAAAATTGAGTTTGAATCTCACCCTTTGGGGATTCAAAACTCCAGGGATCCAAAGCTTTGTTTCAATCCTAAGCCACTTCTAGAAGCTTCCTGAGCAAGATCAAACAAGAATCAAATCAAAAGAGATCAAGTTCTGCACAACATTGAAGGTATTTTCCATATTTTTTCTTCTCTCTGATTCTCTCTTAATTCTCATCAATTCTCTTGGATCCTTGGTTGTCTGAAGTCCTACCAATGTAGGCAAGAAGATTGAGTTGCTTTGAGGTCAAATCGAAGCAACTCAATTCATGTACCTTAAATTTCAACTCCATGTATATCTCAATATACTTGGAGTTAGGATGAATTGAGGCCAGATTCGTGATCAGTTCCATTAATACTTTAAAATCATGTCCTTCTTTTTCATTTTTGTGATGGTAATGAGAGAACCAGTCCGACCAAGGTCGCCTGAGAAGACGATCGATGTTTGCTCCGGTGATGAGCTGGATAGGTTCTGAGTCACAGGATCAAGTTATTTTGTTCTAATCATGAGCGTTCCTTTTGAATACCAACTGTGTGGCACGCTGACTCAAGTGCACGATGGAACGCGTGTTTTGGCCCACTTGATCTGCCACCTCAATTAATGAGGGAGATCAAGTGGTCCACGTATTTTCTGATTAATTGGTTTTCATTTTATTTATTTTATTTTCATTAATTCATCTTAAATTTAATATTGGTCCAAAAAATATGAGAGTTTCACCAAAAAAATTTAAATAAAATACTCTTTCATTTTCTTAATTAAAATTATTCTTTGGATCATTATTAATATTTTTCATGATTTAATTGATTTTGTGAATATTTTTAATTGTTTAAAAATACTGTTAAGTTTCCAAAAATTATGAAAAAAATTCTCCAAGGTCCTTTGACCTTGTTTGACCTATGATAAATCTCATGGCCATTTCTTTGGTGTTTTGATGAGGTTTTAGGAAATTGACCAACCATAATTTAATTTAATGCATATTTTTATTATTTTTAATTGTTTAAATGCCAAATAAATTGTGTAGAGCCATTTTAATTGACTTTGTGAGTTTGACTTGTGTTGTTGGGCGTTGGTCAAGGTTGATTTGACTTTGCTAGGTTAAGATCATTGGATTTAGGGGATTGATGGAATGTACATTCCATCTCCCAAAATGTATGAATGATCTTAATTTGGAAAATGTCCTCCTTTGACCAATTTGTGTTGAATCCATTCCCTCTCCCTCTTCATATCATTCCCCTTCTTTATCCATTCATGTCATGGACCTATGATATCTCTATATCCTAAGTGTAGCGGGGTATTCGTTACCATTAGAGATATTGACTAAATCCAAGGTAAACCATACAAGTCGAGTCGCCACCGCAATTCTATTTATCCAAAGGAATGGTTAGAAAGCGAACAAAAACCTAAAAGTTTTATCGAATAAAAAACTAGTAAAAGTGTCAGAGATCTGGGTAAGGGGGTTGGTTATGCAGTGGGAAGGTTTTAAGCACCCAAAACATCCTAGGTACTCCTAGGGAGTCCTTTTCATACTTGTTGTAAAGGTTGTTGTCTTGTGAAAAATTTGTTTGTGCAAACATGATTGAAGGGATGAGAAGAGAATATACAATTTATTTACATTTTGTGTTTGGATAGATAAACCCATTGCCTACGTACCATCTTAAAAAAAGATTAGGATCAAAACCTCGTAGTTCGGGTAAAAATCTCAAAATGAGTGAGTGGATTGATTGGTCCAAAAGCCTTAAGGTCTTTTGTTATCCAAGGGAGAAAACTCAACCAAACCACAAATCCACCATGTGAGGATAGCTTCAACATGCTAGTGAGGGGTTAACCCTATAATAAGCATGGAAGACTCATTGTCCATCACTAAGGATATAGGTGAGTATTACATCTACCTCAAGGATAACTCAAACCTAATAGCTAAAGGTTATGAAAAATTTTGATTTAAGAAAATGGCCATTGAAACCACAAAAAGATATTTGAATGGGTTATATTTACCAATGAAAAGTATTTACAAAAGATGGTCAAAGTTGATTTAGAAGTTCAATTCAAAATAAGTATTATGAAAAGAAAGTTTGAAAATCAAAAGCATAAGGCTTAGGTTTCTAATGTTTGAAAACAAAGATTAAATTTTTGCACAAAAGTTTTGGCTTGGGTTAGAGTGGAGGGAAGAAAAAGAATGGCTAAGATCCTAAGCAATGCAAAAGGAGTGAGGGAAAAGAGACAAAACCACAAAAGGAGTTCCTCTCTTGAGATCATATTGATGATCCAAGTAGCTCCCATCCTTTGGAATAAGCAATCACAAAGCAATAACTCAAACAATCAATAATCAATGAATTCTTGGATAAGGCTCCTCAAGGTCTCTTGGATCTCTCTCTCTTAGAAGCTCATGGTAATGGTTCCTCAATGTGGCTCAAGTTGGAAACTCTAGCACAAAGAAACACACACATCAAAAGGTTCTATAATCAATCAATGAATGGACAAGAGGGAGTTTAGAATATGGTCCTTTCAATATCATCTTCAATATTAAGCATTCTAAAGGCCCAATGCCTAGTTGCTCTTTGAATTTTTATAGCACTCTAAAGGCCCAATGCCTAGTTGCTCTTTGACTCCAATTTTGCATAGGGAAAGTCCTAGAGTCTAAGTCCATTTTTTCCAATTCTTTGCATTTTTATTCACAACAAACAGACAAACACAAACACAAAAGATATATACACATATATATACCCAAGTGGGCAAAAGGCAAATGGCATTAACATAAACATGTGCTCAAATGAGCAAAGGAAAAAAGCAACTGAATAATATGTACAAGAATGATAAATTGAATAAGAGTAAAGTGCAAAAAGTAAATGTTAATGGTTAGTGGTTAATAGTTAGTGTGCCATAAGGCACATTTAGCGCTATGTTAAGCAATCGTAATTGGACTTACGTAGAAGTCACAACTATCTGAGGCCGGTCAATAATTATGTAGGCAACAACACAAGTTAGAAGTCTTGATTAGTGAACCAAGTTCCAACAACTTGCCATGCCAAAAAGAAAAAAAGAAATTGATCTTGTATTGGTTTAAGCCTTTTGCATGATTTAGGAAACAACCTATCCTTAATGCAAAGCCATTCACTTGATCAATTGATCAAGATGAATTAGATTTGAATCAAGGAAGATTAAGTCTCCCTAATCAATGCTAACTTATCAACCTTCAACTCATTGATCAAAAAAGAAGAAAGAAGAAGAAGAAGGAGAAGATGAATAATGGAAAATAAATGGCAAAATTAAAGTGCACTAAATGAAATAAAATGTACCAATCATCATATGTTGACCAATGACATTGAAAGTCCAAGTCAAACAATCAAAAACATAAGTGAGATGAAGATTGGAAGTCAAGAAATAAACAAAAAAATATTTTTGGCATTTTTAATAGTAAAATAAACTTGAATAAAAAATAAAAGAAAGGTCAAACTTCAAAATCACTTCAAATCAACCTTGAAAGATCCAAGTGATTTATCCCAAGTTCAACAAGGTCAAACAACTTTTGACAAAAAATTTCAGCATTTTTAAAAGTCAGAAACTATTTTAAATCAATTAAAAATGAATAAAAATAGGCTAATTAAACTAAAATCTCAAATAAATCTCAAATCAATTAAGAAATTGATGAGAATATTTTTCATAGATCCATCATCATTCAAATAGGTTAGGAAAATATTTTGTATTTTTTGAATATCAAAAACTATTTAAAATGAATTAAAAATAACCAGAAAAGAGAAAATTCATAAAAAATATCAAATGACAAAATACAAAATATTAAAAATCAAAATTAGAAACTAGAAATTATTTCGAGAAGAATGCAATTGGTCCCATATTTTTTGGATTTAAAACGAAGAAGATATGAATTTTTGAAAAATAATGGAAATAAAAGAAATTAAATGGAAATTCAGAAAATTCAAAAAAACAAGGAGCGTCTGATCAAGCCTCATTAATTGACGTGGTTGATCAGACGCTCCACATGAGCGCTTCCATGGTGTACCAAAGTCATCAGCGAAACACATGGCATTATTAAAAGTCAAAAGATCCAAGGGCTGGGATATAAACTAGAGATCAGATCCAATGGTCCACAATGCATCTGGCAAAGGGACGATCACCAGAGCCACCTTCTTCTCCGGTGAGCATGAAGATTTCGGTGACATTTGCAGGTTTCAAAAGCTTAACCAAAATACATGATCCATACATCAAAATGAAGCTGGGGTGATGTACATCACCCCAGTAACCTTGAATCGCACTCAAGATTCCTATAGAGTAAGAAATCTGAGATGGAAGATTCAGGTATGAAAAATGCAGTTCAATAAAACACAAAATTGAAGCTACCACTAGCTTGCCTCTCAAGTGAGGACTTCAGAAAACACAATATCCAAGCAAATAGATCAATAAATGGTGAGTTTCGAAGAAAAAACCAGTTGAAGTAAACCTTTGAATTCTGGTGATCTGAGCTTGCTTCCTTGCTCCCTTTGGCCAATCAGAAGATCAATAGAGTATGAGAGAGAGGTCTAGGAACTTTAGATCTAGAAATTCAACCAGATGTAGTTGAATTTCAGATCTGAAAAATTTGAATGAAAATGAAATAGTTCCTTTGGTGAGAAGTTTGGATTTCAATTCAGCAGCATTTCAGGTTGATTCATGGATGGAAAATGAATGGGATGGTGCTCTTATTTATAGAAGGAGAGGCAAGGCAAGTGTGATTCAATCCGTGTGCATGGCAAATGGAGCTCTTTGCATGGGCTTGCATGATCATTCAAAAGGCCCAAATTCAATGCCAAATGCAATCTGAGTCATAATTGAACTGAAATGGACGTGTAATTGGCAATGCACAAGCTTGTATAATGAGTTTCAATGTATTATGCATAATTGAACCAAAAACTTCTCCTCTTCGAAAATACCATTTGCCAAATCCAAACATGATCATGTGAGTAATGGTTGGAAAGGTCTTGATGCAAGGAAAAAATGTTATTTTGGGCAAAAATCCATTTGAAGTATGGAAATTTGTGAATTTTGAGTTTAAAGTGTAAGGTGCAAAACATGTAAAGGCAATGTTTCCAAATTTGGCCAATGTTCAAGCCCCTCTGTTTCAATGATGCAAGCCTCAAATGAAAAAACCTTCAACATAAAAGTTGTAGATAGTTTCAAGAAAATCAAAATGAACTTAAATTTTGCATCATTTGGACTTTTGATGAAAGAGTTATGGGCACTTGAAGTTGGACTTTTTTGACTTTCAATGCATTTGGTCCAAAGTGACCTATAATGCTTTGCATTATCACATGTATTTCCTTTGAGATTTTGAAATTTTGTTCAACATAACATTTGAAATAGACATCTTAATCTTTCCAATGCATTTTATCCCACCTCGAAATCATAAAAAATGAATGAGTTATGTTCTGGGGAAGTTGACCCCAAATTAGGGTTTCAGTCAAAATGACCTATAATGTCTTAGAATGGATGATGACCGTACAAGCTTCAAATCAATTTTTGATGAACATGAAAGTTGTTCATATTGTCCTTAAGAACATTGTTTCTTTTGGAATCATCTCCATTTGACCAACACATAAAAAGTTAGGCCTAAGTGCATTTCAAAATAGTCAGATGAATTGACTGATCAACTTCTCAAGTCCACAACTCATAACTTGATGGATTGATGATTGAGGACACTCAAATAAGTTCAAATATGCATGAAATGATGAATTAAGGAACTTCCCTTGATTGTATTTGACCATGGGCTGAGGTTGCTTCATGAGCAAGGCATTGTGGTGCACAGATGAATTAGGGTTTCCTTGGGAAACAAGCCTCAAACCCTTTGATTTGGTTTGATCAAAATGATGAATTGAGATACTTGGGAGGCATATTTTATGGATGAGAGCTTTGGGAACCACTACCATGCTTGCTATCATCTTCACTTGGCCATATCTCTGCACAAAGGACCTCCTTGAAGCTCTTGACCTTGTGATTGCTCAAGCTACAAACAAGAAATGTTAGTGACATATTTTTGTGCTTTTGGTTAGTAAACAAAATAAGAAAAGCAATGATATACAATTCAAGCATGCTTGGTGATCTCAAACCACTCACAAGAAGTCCCACCCAAAGGCAAAGGGAACCAAGATGCTTATGATCCTTGAGGCTTTGCAAAATGCAATGTTATGATGCCATGAGGGATCTTAGGGTCAAAATTGGGGTCTTACACTAAGGCTAGTTGATTGCAAAATCAACATAAGTATGGATGAGATTAGGTCCCCCACTTTGCATATTCTTTTTGTGTATGGCATGTTTCATGAGCATAGTTCATCATATTATGTCTCTAATATGTATTAATACCAAAGTTCTATTGCCCGGCCTCAAATAGTTGTAACTTTTACATAAGTCCAATTACGATTGCTTAACATAGCGCTAAATTTGTGACACAAAAGGCATAGCATTATACTTAGTGAGATTGTAAGTCTCCCCTCTTTCATGGTATTGTGTGGAAACTTGGCCTTTTTCCTTCCTTTGGAAGATGTCTTGGTTCAAGGATTCATGCTTGTGATAAGTGGGTTGAGTGTTCTCCAAAGAATGACTTCAACAAAAACAAAGCAAAAGCAATACTAACTTCTAATCAACTAACAACTAACAACTAACATTTAATTTCAAGCTATTTAATTTTAATGCACTTTAATTTTTAAGCTTTATCCATTTTGTCATTATTCATACCATTCAAGTTGTTTACTTTAATGTCATTTTCCCTTTATCCACTTGGACCATATTTTGTGATACATTGTGTTTGTATATACTTGTGTGTTTGTGTGGTCCTTTGACCTTAATGTACCTAATAAGAACAAAAAAACCTAAAAAACATTTTGTGTGGACTGTTGGTTTGATCTAAGACAATTGGACTTAGAATTTAGGCAACACTCCCTATGCAAAGGACTTGGCCAGTGCCAACTTTCATGAAACCAAGTGTTTGTGAAATGAACATTCACCTGATACAATATTGAAGATCCATTTGAGTTCATCTGCAACATGATCATTGTGAAGCTGTTATTTTGAACCTATGTCTAATGCCATCTTTGAAGTCATCTGATACATGGGAAATCTTGAAGAAGATCATAGGGTTGCTAAGCTTGGATGTGAATATCTTTATTTGATGCCTTGCTCTTCAACTTGCTATTTGTACATTGATTGTTGCTTGATTCTAAAGTCTAAGGGAAATTTGGGTTTCTATATGACATTCTTGTCTATTGGATTGCATCCCATTGGTCAGATCTTTTCAACTCTTAACTTTTAAATTTATGCTTAGGATTAGTCTCTTCATCTCCTCCCCATTTCTTTAATTTCAAAATCTATCCCCCTTTTGTAAAACCTTATTTGCTTGTGTTTGTTTTCTAAACTTAGACCATATTGCAAATTAGAAACTTTAGCCTTATGCCATTGCATTTTCAAACTTTTTTTATTAAATAAACTTGTAAATAAACTTAACTATACTTGACTTAAGATTTTCAAAAGACAAAAAGAACTAATACTCGTTCAAACCATTTTAGGCCTCTTGTGCCTTTGTTAAATTTAAAGTTTTGTTAAAAGCAATGCACTCACTATGAAATTGATACCATGAACTATGAGGTTTTGATCCCTCATTTTATGTTGGTACGTGGGCACAAGTCCGAAGGTCTTGTCAAACACAAAAATATAATTAATGAATTCTTTTCTCATCCCTCCACTCTATTTATTGCAAACATTATTTTGTACAAAAACACATATGCACACAAGAAAGGCCCCTCTAGGAGTACCTAGGACACTTTGGGTGCTAACATCTTCCCTCTGTGTAACCAACCCCCTTACTTGTATCTCTAGAATTTTATTAGTTTTGATTTGAAAACTTCTTATCTTTTTGGGTTTTGTTTGTACTTTTCTCTTTTCCCTTGGAAACAATAAAAGCGCGGCGGCGACTCTGGTTTAATTGACGCCTAGCTTATCCATAGCCTAATGGTCATGAATTTTCCGCTATAGGTACCTATCTAAAACCCCGGATCGTACCTAGTGAGATCCCTATGTGGAAAGCAATTAGTGTTGTCCTCCATCCGTACCTCAAACTTTTGAATCCATGTGCCTGGATGTCGTCCATTCACTAATTCATTCATACATCAAAACGAAATTTGCATGCATCCACGCATCATTTTGCATATCATTTTCCAAACCATAACCAAGAAGATCATCCATCCTTTGTCCATAATTCGCAGTTGATTTCCCGACACTCGTATTGGATTTCAAAGATCATGAAGCAAAACCAGTTTGCGTCAAAGGAGGATGTTGATGTGATAAAGAATAAGTTGGACTAACTTGTGGAAGCTATGACAACCCTGGCAAGGAGAGACGACAACATTCAACAGACAGTAGTCATTGAGAATGTCATTCCACCTCAAGTGAATAATCTTGCTCAAACTCAGCCGGTGCAGATCCCTGTCGAGGACCAGATTATACAAGAGCGTCCCATTGTCCGAGATGGACACTCCTCTTGTGATTCTATTAAGTATCATAGTTCGCATTCTCTACATAAAATTCCCAAGGGGCAGTCCCAGTGAGGAAACCCAAAGATCCACGACATGTGGAGGTTGCTGAAATATTTCAGGTGTTAGAAGAGAAGCTTAAAGCTATAGAAGGGCAAGATGCTTTCGGTATGAATGCTTCAGACATGTGTTTAGTGCTTGGTCTAATAATTCCTTCAAAGTTCAAGGCACATGATTTCGAAAAGTATAGAGGGGATAATTGTCCAAAGAAACATTAGGTGATGTTTTGTAGAAAAATGACTTCTTATGCTCACAATGATAAGCTGATTATTCACTGTTTTCAGAACAGTCTGAGTGGGGCATGATTAAGTTGGTACATACAGCTAGAAAAGTGCCACATCCAATCATGGTTAGACCTGGCTAACGCCTTTTTGAAGCAGTACACATTTAATTTGGACATGGCTCCTAGTCGCACGCAGTTGCAAGGTTTATCTCAAGAGAGCAATGAATCCTTTAGAGGATATGCCCAAAGATGGAGAGAATTAGCTGCTCAAGTTCAACCACCACTTCTGGAGAAAGAATTGGTTGACTTATTCATGGATACCTTGCAAGGTCCGTACTACGAATAGATGATAGGAAGTACTTCACCTGATTTTTCATGCCTGGTGTCAGCTGGAATACGCATCAAGAGCATGCTCAAAAGTGGAAAGATCCAAGACGTCTCGAACATCCAGGCTAGTGAAAATGAATCCCTTGTCAGTTTCCAAGAGGAAGAGGAGATGGAAATTAATGCAATATGGGAAGCTCCACAAGATCTATATCAGACGCCATTCCCTCTACAAGGCCAATCCCCTCGTGAAAACCGAGGATC
Source organism: Lathyrus oleraceus (assembly GCF_024323335.1). Taxonomy (NCBI): domain Eukaryota; kingdom Viridiplantae; phylum Streptophyta; class Magnoliopsida; order Fabales; family Fabaceae; genus Lathyrus; species Lathyrus oleraceus. The sequence continues at coordinate 51,821,804 of NC_066581.1, read as the reverse complement.
TTCTTGGTATCAATGACAAGCTCCACATCAGCAGCGTCAACACACTCGACAAAGGCCAAGGAAGCCAGTAAGGCATTTTGATCCACTTCCAATGTCGTATAGTCAAGTATTGCCGTATTTGATCAAAGATAGATTGATAGTACCGAAGGAACTGCGTCTAGTGATTCCTCCATACCCACCAGGCTTTGACGTCAATGCTCAATGTGACTTCCATGCTGGGGCACAGGGGCATTCAATTGAAGATTGTAAAGTGCTGAAAAGTCAGGTACAAAAGTTGCTTGACTCCAAGATGTTCTCATTTGCGCCTCGAGGTCTTCAAATCAACAACAATCCTTCACCTGGTCATGAGGGTCCATCAGTGCATGTTATTCCTCATAAGTGATCTCGACGAGCAACTATGAAGAATGTTGGCCCGACAACAAAGCGAAAAAGGAAAGCCTAGTTCCCCAATACTGGCAATCCTTAGATCACATCAATACTTTACCTTTGTAGTTTCTTTGCTGTTAAGGGCTACTTGTTTTTAAAACATTGTTGTTTATAAATGGTAGTGTTAATAAAATGAGCATGCATGTTTTGAACGAATCCATTCGTATTCATGTATATTTTCTTGTTTATTTGCCAAAATCACAAAAAATAATCTTCCCATTTGCCTTATTAAACTGTTGTTTAGCGAATATTGGAGGGAGGATGATGAAAACAAGATACCCATAATTACTGATTGTATGCTTTCGGATAAAACGTTATTGATGATGTACAAGCATTATTTCAAATCCCCAAACACTAGAGAGATAAGGAGTTAATCCCTAGTTAACCACTTCGAGCCTAGAAGTAGGTGTTTCTTTCGGATCTGAAAACCCTTACGCTTAACCAAGGGCAGGGTAGTGTTCATATGATTCAACTATGCATTCGGATTACAAGACAAAGTATCCCGTCTAAGGATCAACCACATGATGCTCTTCGCACACGTCCTGAAGTGTCGAATCCAAAAGCTATGAAGATGGTTCTTCAATGACCAATGACTTGGCAGTCACAACCCTTTGAAAAAAATCTAAAAAAAGGGAAAAGCAAAAAACCGCTAAATCAGACCCCCAAAGGGGTGACTTAGGCAAAAATTAGGGTAATCCCGGTGGACCAAAAATTTCAAAAGAATGGTCCAGGCAAAAATTAGGGAGAAACAAAAAGAAAGAACCGAAAAGAGATCATTATATCCTCAATAAAGACAAAGAAAAACAAGGTGACTGCCATTTGAAGTGAACCTTGAATCATCATCTTCATTCTTACATCGTCAAATTCTATTGGAAAACGAATGCGTATGTTGAATCAGCTGGATGTAGGACTAGAGAACATCATAAAGAAGGGGTGGGTTAAAATAAAATTTGAGCCTTATATCCTTTGCTTCAATAACCGTGAACCAGACCACGTTACAACCCTCAAAAGACCTAATTGAAGCAGGGTTTGTTCGGAAAAGCATACTACAACAAGGTTGCGTAAATCGACTCCTAGATATTTTGCTAATCTTTTGTGTTGATATCATGTTTTCAATGCATATTTCACGTTAGCCAAATCAGCATTACGTTTGGACTAATGGTCCATTCATCCCTTGTCACCACACTCATTTCAAATGAATGATTCTTTTTAAAACTTGCATGAATGTCGCCTTAAAATTACCATTGTTAAATGAACAATTTTAACTGCAAGTCAGTGCTTGATATCAAGGAGATTCCAAAGACCAGTCAGAGAGGAGCTTGAACATTCGTCGAGGCCGAGGCCAACCCGAATCAAGACTGTTTCGTAACCCTATGGATCAAGGGCATGGCATCTAGTGACTGTGTTGACCTAAGAGTTGGGTAGTCTAAAGCAAATCTCCAAGCATCAGTTGATCAAGGGGACAGGTCATAAATACTCGGTTAATCAGGGGCAATTCCCTCAAAGGCTCAAGAAAGAGCATAGCACTGCAGATCCGCAGACACTAGGGCAAATCATCTCAGACCATGTCTTCGTATAATTGTAAGACCCCAATTTTGACCCTAAGATCCCTCATGCAATTTCATCATAAGCATTAGCATTGGGATCATACCTTGGCATCCTACTTACCCCTCTTTCATTGGGTTTGTTTTGGGAGAGATCACCAAGTACTTTGTGATTGTATCATACTTGTATATTATCATTCTACTAACCAAAATACAAAAATATGTCTTTGCATTAGCCTAACTCTTTTGTAGGTAGGGCATGATCTCCACTGATCTATCAAGTTTATATATAGGGTTTGAGACCCTCATGACAAAAACAACAACCATGAATTGATACAAGAATGGTTATGAGCATCATATATGAGTCCCAATGTTCTCTAAATGTTTTATTGATCAAGTTTTCTTCAAGAGTTTGAGGGTGATTTACCTTGGAAACCCTAGTTTGACTAGGTATCTTGAGTAACTTCTCCAATAAGCTATCTCACCAATTGATCAAATTTATCAAGGGACACTTCAAAATTCATCATCTTATGCATATATGATCTACCATGAACCAAGAAAGTCAAGAGAATTGGAAGTTAGCAAGTTGGTTGATGGTGGTTGCCCAGATGAATTCATCTAATCAAAACTGGGTCTCCCTAGACCATATCTCCTACAATTTTCACCATATGAACATAATTCCAAGATAAAACTTACTCTAAATGACATTCCAAATAACTTTAATGTTGAGACCTAGAGCTAGTTTTTCTTGGAAAATCATTTTCTATGTTGAAACATTATAGGTTATTTTGTCTAAACCCTAATTTGAAAGTCACCTTCCCAAGGCCATAACTTGCTCAATTTTTGTGATATGAAATGTTTCCAAGTTGCACAATCAAATTGAATGTGTCTAGTTAAACTTTGGTGTTTGGAGTGGGAGCTAATTCAACTTTTTTGAGCATGTGATATGAGGTTACATTATAGGTCACTTTTGATCTATACCATTGATCAAGTGATTTTTCCAAACTTCAAAAATGCATAACTCTATCATTTCAAATCCAAATGACATGAAATTGGTGACAATGTTTAAGGTCTTTGAAAGATATACAACTTTGATGAAGACATTTTTCTCATTTGAAGCTCATATGAAAAGTTAAGCAAGGTGGAACATTGAGACATATGGCTTTACATTTAGAAAAATTTTGGATATGTCAAAAATTTCCAAACTCCACCTCAAATTTCTTCATGATACAAACTCAAAATGGAAAAGTGTTAAACATGAAAGTTATTCCTCTCAGTCTCACCTTTCTAATGAGCTCAAATTCATCCATTTTGGACAAGGAATGCATAGGCTGCGCATGGCAGGAACATGGTGTCATCACTTGGCAAGGATTAAACTTCAAATCTTCATGTACACTTGCCTTGCAACCCAAGTTGAATTCAGACTATCTCACACTCATTTGTGGACTTAGGGCAATGATTTTATGGGCCTATGCGCGCCCATGCACCCATGCATCATCAATACCAAATTTGGAAAGTGGATTTCATGTGTGCAAAAAGCAATGGTTTCAGCTATAAATAGAGCCTCATATACTCAACATTGGACACATATTGGCGTCGACTTTGATCCCCAGTCTCTAACCCTCACATTGCAAAGGATAATCCTGAAAAATTCACTTGAATTTGAGTTTGAATTTCCACTGTTTTGAAATTCAAAACTCCAGGGATCCACAACCTTTTGAGCATTTAATCCTTCTCTTGCAAGCATTTGGAGTGAGATCAAGCACGAGAAAGAGCAAGATCAGTTGAATCCAGACCTCCATTGAAGGTGTTTTTCAGAAATTTTGATCTCTTCGATTCTCTCTAATTCTTGCTCAATTCTATTGATTCTTTGGTTGTTTGAAGTCCTACCAATGTAGGCAAGAAGATTGAGTTGCTTAGAGGCCAAATCGAAGCAACTCAGTTCATGTACCTCAAATTTCAATTCCATGTATCTCTCAATATACTTGGAGTTAGAGTGAATTGAGGCTAGATTCGAACTCAGTGCCGTTTTTACTTTGAAATCATGTCCTTGTTTTTAATTTTGGTGATGGTTATGATTGAACCAGTCCGACGAGGTTCGCCGGAGAAGACAACCGGTTCTTGGTCGCCGGTGGTGTGCTAGATGGTTCTAAGCCATATGATCCTTTTAAAATGATCTAATCATGAGCGTTCCTTTTGAATACCAACTATGTGACGCGCTGACTTAAGTGCACGATGGAACGCGCGTTGGTGGCCACTTGATCTGCCATCTCAATTAATGAGGGAGATCAAGTGGTCCACGTTTTTTCTGATATTTTAATTTTAATTTTAATTGCTTTATTTTCAATAATTCATATTAAATTTAATATTGATCTAAAAATTATGGGACTTTTACCAAAAAATTTCAAATATTTTCCTCTTTCACATTCTGAATTAAAATTATTTTTAGGTCATTATTAATATTTTTCATGAATTAATTGATTTTACATTTGTTTTTAATTGTTTAAAAATATTTTTAAATGTCCAAAAATTATGAAATTTTTTCTCCAAGGTCCTTTGACCTTGTTTGACCTATGATAAATCTCATGGCCATTTCTTTGGTGTTTTGATGAGATTTTAGGAATTGGACAAACCATATATAATTTAAATGCACTATTTTAATATTTTTAATTTGAATAAATGCCAAATAAATTTGTTGACCAATTGTGATGACTTGTTTATGTTTGACTCTTGTTGTTGGGCCTTGGTCAAGGTTGATTTGACTTGGTCAAGGTTGATTTGACTTTGTCAAATTAATATCATTGGATTTAGGGGATTGATGGAATGTACATTCCATCTCCCAAAATGAATGGGTGATATTAATTTGGTAAAAGTCCTCCTTTGACCAATTTGTGTTTTGATCCATTTCCCTCCCACTTCATCTTATTCCCTTTCTTCATTCATTCATTCCATTTGGCCTATGATATCTCAAAATCCTAAGGCTAGTTGATTGAAAAATTGACATGAGTATGGATGAGATTAAGCCACCCCTTTTGCATATTCTTTTTGTGTGTGGTATGTTTCATGAGCATAGTCTACTATACTATGTCTCTAACATGCATTAACACCAAAAATTTATTGCCCGACCTCAAATATTTGTGACTTCTACATAAGTCCAATTACGATTGTTTAACATAGCGCTTTGTGACATAAAAAGCATAAGCATTCTAGTTAGTGAGATTGTAAGTCTCCCCTCTTTCATGGTATTGTGTGGAAACTTGGCCTTTTTTCTTCCTTTGGAAGATGTCTTGGTTCAAGGATCCATGCTTGTGATAAGTGGGTATAGTGTTCTCCAAAGAATGACTTAAATTAAAAAGCAAAAGCCAAACAATACTAACTTCTAACCTATTAACTACTAACTTTTAATTTCAAGCCTTTACTTTAATGCAATTTAGTTTTAGCACTTTATTTCATTTGCCATTGTTCATATCATCCTATTTGTTTATGTTAATGCAATTTTCACATTGTCCATTTGGACCATATTGTGTGATATATTTTGTTTTTGTATACTTTGTTTGTTTGTGTGGTCTTTGACCATTAATGTACATAATAACAACAACAAAAAAACCCTAAAAACTTTTGTGTGGACTGTTGGTTTGATCTTGGACAAATGGACTTAGAATATAGGCAACATTCCTATGCTAAAGGACTTGGCCAATGCCAACTTATTGAGAAACCAAGTGCTTGCAATTTGAAACTTCATCTGATACATCATTCAAGATCCTTTTGAGTTCATCTGCAATATGATAATTGTGAAGCTGTTATTTTGAACCTGTGACTTGTGGAATTCATCTGTTACATGGGCTATTTTGGAGAAGATCATGGAATGGATAAGCTTGGATGTGGCTATCTTTATTTGATGCCTTGATCATCAAGATAATATAATTGTGCATTGTGTTGTTTGATTCTAGAAGTCCAATGGAATTCTGGGTTTCTATTGACATTCTTGTCTGTTGGATTGCTACCCACTTGGTCAGATCTTTTCAACTCTAAACTTTTAAATTTTGTACATAGGGTAGTCTCTTCATCTTCTTCCCATTTCTTTAATTTCAAAATCTCTTTCTCCATTTTTCAAAATCTTCTTTGTGTGAACTACTTTTGTTCTAAACTTTGACCACTTTGCAAAAAGATAGAACTTTGGACTTATGCCATTGCCTTTTCAAACTTCTTTTATTAAATCAAACTTGTAAATAAACTTAACTATACTTGACCTAAACTTTCAAAAAGCCAAAAAGAACTAACTCATTCAAACAATTTTAGGCCTTTGTGCCTTTCAAACTTAAATTATGTTAAAAGTAATGCATCCACTTTGAAATTTGTATTACGAACTACGAGGTTTTGATCCCTCATTTTCATGTTGGTACGTAGGCATAAGACCGAAGGTCTTGTCAAACACAAAAAATATAATCAATGAATTCTTTTCTCATCTCCCCATTCTATTTATTTGTAAACATCACTTTATACCAAGTACATATGCATATAAAAAGGGCTCCCTAGGAGTACCTAGGATACTTTGGGTGCTAACACCTTCCCTCTGTGTAACCAACCCCCTTACCTGTAATCTCTGACATTTTATTAGTTTTGATTTGAAAACTTCTTACTTTTTGGGTTTTGTTCGTACTTTTTCCCTTTTCCTTTGGAAACAATAAAAGCGAGGTGGCGACTCTTGTTATTTGATCTCTAGCTTGTCAATAGCTTGATGATCATGAATTTACCGCTACGAAAATTAAGTGGCGACTCTGCTGGGGAGTAGTCTCCAGTGGGTTTAGCCTACTTTTTGTGTGTATATATTTGTATATATGTGATGTTTGTATATATGTATGTGTGATATAATCTGCTTGTTGTGCTTGGTGATCTCTGAGTGGTGAGATAAGTTCTAACACGAACTTGAGTGCAATTGAGATAGGAGGATGGTATAGTCATGTTCGACTTGTGTGGAGTAGTCCTTAACAAGTTGGCTTGAGATCCATCCGCTAAGTGGAGACTCCTTTTGATTTGGAAATGTCACACAAGTATTTGTGGTTAGGCATTATTATTTCTGATTGGGTCCGAGAAGCTAAGGACCTTAGAACATTTAACCCATCTTGGCCTATTTAGGACGTAGTGCGGAAACTGTTTAAGTGTAGACTTGATAACAGTTGTTATGCGATACTACACTCAGACGAGTTTCTCTTGAGAATATTATGGGTCGATGAGTCAGTCATCTTAACCTGTAATATTCGATAGATGGAATTAAGACTCTGGGAACTTTTTAGAACATGATCTACAGATTTTTATCCTTAGTTCACTCCTTTGGGATGGTTCTTACCCAGACTCCATGCTCGTGACTTACAACAAACCCTTGATTCTTGGTTGATCCAATCAAGTCTTGTCAATATCAATGGAACTTGGGTGTTGATAAGATGTAAACCATAATCCACCAAAATGGATGATTGATCTTGACAATGACTTGATTCATCCCTTGACCTTTGCTTGCCTTGTGTGTGATCCCTTATTTGTGATTGTTGCATTGATGCATTCATGTGCATCATAACATTCATCATACAAAAATTTCAAGGAGCTAAGGTATCATTTGCAAATATTTTCAGACCATGGATTATGGACGAAGGAACACTAAAAAGTAAGGTTTCAGATGTCCCAACTTGAAAGAGTTAAGGAAGCTAGCATCTTTTGTATTAGATCCCTTGGACTTCAAACAACGTCATGGGAAGCTTCTGTCCATCTTGTCTGCTGATGTGGTTAAAGGACTCTTGAGTGTGCTAGTGCAGTTCTATGATCCTCTCTACCATTGTTTCACTTTCCCAGATTTTCAGCTTGTGCCTACCTTGGAGGAGTATTCTCATCTTTTGGGGATACCTATTTCTAGTAGAGTGTCTTTTTGTAGATTAGAGGAGATTCCCCGATCTAGTATTATTGCTGAAGCTCTTCACTTGAAGAAGTCTGAGATAGAGGCTCATTGGGTGAAGAAAAGAGGGTTATTTTGGTTGCCATCTGTTTTCCTCATAAAGGAAGCTACTGTCTTTGCTCAAGCCGGTAGTGTGGATGCTTTTGAAGCTATCTTGGTATTGCTCATTTATGGATTAGCTTTGTTCCCTAACATTGACGGTTCTGTTGATGTTAACGCTATTAGACTGTTCTTGATTGGGAATCATGTGCCTACTTTGTTAGGTGATATGTATTTCTCTTTGCATCTAAGGAATTCTAAAGATGGTGGAACTATTGTCTGTTGTATCCCTTTTCTGTACAAGTGGTTTATTTCTCACTTGCCTCAAACACCTGCTTTTGTGGAGAACAAACAAAATCTAAGGTGGTCTCAGAGACTTATGTCTCTCACTAATGATGATATAGTTTGGTATGATCCGTCTTTGAGCAGTTAGGAGATTATTGATAGTTGTGGTGAATTCTCTAATGTGCCTCTCATTGGTACACAAGGAGGGATTAACTACAACCCTGCCTGGCATAATGTGCATAGGAAAGGAAGATCTGAGCTTGGTCCGTGCAATTGTGTAGCTTTGGAAGCTTACACTCTTTGGGTGAAGAAGAGAGCTATGGAGTTGAAGATGCCTTATCCTTGTGAAAGACCTATGTCTATGGTTGTGGATGAGCCATCAACTCTCCCTAACCAAGATGTAAAGGAGTTGGAAGACGCGCTCGCCAAGATGAAGCAAGAGAAGGACATGTGGGAAGAGTGTTTCCATGCTTTGAGCAAGAAGCATGAAGAGTTGCAGTTGGAGTCTAAGGACAAAGATGCACTTATTGAGCAACTTGAAGACCGAGTGACGAAAAGATAGAGAGAGCCAGAGGTTCCATTTTCTAGCATGCCTCAGCCTACCGTTGCTTGGAAGAAGATTGTTGACCAACTTGTCCTCGAGAAGACTCAGATGAAGGCTTCTTTTGAGACCGAGATCCGTCGCATCCGAAGGAAGTACGCACCTACATCCAGATCTTCTGACATTGTTAGGGATCCTTAGGATGACTAGACTCCTTTTCTCTTGTATTTTTCATTTGGTTTCTGAAATTGTACTTAGTGTAATCCTTCCAATTTATATAAATAAAAAGAGATTTTTGGTCATATCAAAGTGTTACAATTGCCATTTAAATATTATATATTTGCAAATGATACAGTAAGTTCCTTGAAAATAAAAATAATCAAGCATTACATTCCATGCATCATTTGCACAAGCAGGTTTTCGCCAGATGTCTGATTGGTGTTTCTTCTATGCTTTAGCCAAGCTGACTCACCGGTACAAAACCATAGCCAATCATCTGAGAATCATGGAACATTTGGAGCAAGAGAACAAAGAGCTGAAGAACGAGATCGCCCGCCTGACTGCCATGATGGAGTCAGTTCTTGCTGCTCAGAATCAAGCTTCTCCAACGCCTGCAACTCCTCCCGCGAGGACTGTTACTTTAGAGGTGGCTACCTCTACCATGCCTGCTGCTACCGCTTGCTTCGCGCCGAATATGCCTACCGGATTCCCGTGGGGAATGCCGCCAAACTTTGTGCCCGAAGGCTTTGCGCATATATTTGCTTCCATGTCGGCATCTAGCTCGGTCATGTCTGTGCCACCTCCCGTTGTGCATACCTTGCCTCGCGTAGGGGATACCTGTCGCAACCTGAAAAAAACAGTGCGCAAAAAAACAACCGGCGAAAGAAAAAGACAGAAGAGTCGCCACCGTGCGTTATTCATCCCAAAGGAGGGAAAGGAAACGCTCGAAGTAAACCTGAAAAAGGAAAGGACAAGACGGGGTCTCGCAACCAAATCTTGGGTTCGGGAGTCGGTTATGCGAAGGGAAGGTATTAGCACCCCTACGCATCCGTAGTACTCTACGGGATCCACTTGTGTAGTTCTTGTCTAAAGGGTGTGAGTTTATCTTGTGCTGTTTACTAAAAAAAGGGTTAAATGAAAATGACTCGCGCGGATGTCACATCCACTGCATACGTATCTCATCTGAATATGAGAATCAGAGTCTTCGTAGCTCGGCTGACCTATGGGTTGGGGGATGTGTGCTTGCTAAGACATCGCGTCTTATGCCTACGTATCTCATCTGGAATGAGAATCAGAGCAAGTCGTAGTTCGGCTAACTACGGGGTTATGGAGTGGGTTTTGGATGAACGACGTTACTACGCAATCTACCGGATGCTCGATCTTTGGAGACTTACTCACCTGTAGTAGAAGGAGTAAACGTGTGTTATGGAGAAGAAAAATTAATGAAGGGTTTGTTTTCATTGTAGGAACGCGCATGCAAATGGGTAATGAGGATAAGACCTCATAGCTCTTAACCCTGGACAAAGGAACCTGCATAAAGTAAACACAAAAACATTGCCTCCTATCGAGGTCTTCCAACTAGGAAAGCAGTAAAATGCGGGAAAAATATAAAAGTACCACGCGGATAAAGATCCGAAGTAACAGCAATTAGAGGAATGGGAAACCCTGAGATCCTTCCAAGCTAACATCATCAAAGAAAGTGGGTCAGTACAGGTAATCGGAATGAACCTCCAGGGGTTATCCCACAAATAAAGTGGGAAACCACGCAAGTTATCCCTGCAAAAGTCATGTGAGCCCTCACAAAAACTCAACAAAAGGGTTAGTGAAACACCATAAGCATTTTTTTCATGGATAACAGTATGGTTTCAGAAACCTCAAACGCTGTGGTATACACTTCAGAAATCATGTGATTAAACATTCAAGGCATAGGTTTCACCCATTCATAATACATCACACATTTAGAACATTCAAATTGAAGGCGTAAAATAATGGGAATAGGGCAAACCTGATTGGAGAGCTTGATTGAAATTGAGTTTCACCCGTGAGGCCCTTCAGGGTTTGGAGGCTGCTCTGAATTCTCTGTCAGGTTTCTCTTCAGGTTTTGTCCAGGGTTTTGTTCCAAGGAAACCTCAGAGTATTTTGCTTCTCTTCCTTTTTCTCAAGTGAAGCCTTGGTATTTATAGACTGAATTTCATGGTTTTGTGGGCTCAAATGAGAGAGACCCAAGTCCAAAAAATTTTATTATATTTTATTTCTTTTTTTATTTTTTTGTAAATTTTTTTTTTTTTGTTTTTTTTTTCATTTTTTTTTTTCGTTTTTTTTTTTCGTTTTTTTTTTTTTCATTTTTTTTTTCGGATCTAATTCTGATTGACATGATGAAATGCAATATGAAATGCTAAATGAATACATGAATGAGGAGGACAAATTTTGGGGTGTTACAGCTGCCCCTATTCAATCATCAGCTAAATCGAGTAGGATGAAAGCGAACAGCTTATCAGACAAACGGGATGAGCTGTGATTGAATACCAAAGACAGACCAAAAATTTGCGCTCCGAGAACATCACAAAAATGCGGAAATACACCGTGCTGTGTATTTTTCTTCCGATCCTCTAGCTTAATATGGAGTTTCGATCCTTTGGCTGAACCTATACTCAATTTAGTCCTCTGGTTGGATATTAATTTTGATCCTCGGGCTGGATACGATTTTGATCTTCTGGCTAGATCTTCTTCGATCTTCTGGCTAGATCTCCTCCGTTTCGATTCTCTGGCTGAATCTATTTCCTTTGATTCTCTGGCTGAATCTACTTCGATCTTTTGGCTAGATCTGAATTATTACGATTTTCGATCTTCTGGCTAGATCTTCTTTGTTTCGATTCTCTGGCTGAATCTACTTCGATCTTCTGGCTAGATCTGGATTGTTTTGATGATAAATTCCCGTCATTAGGATCCCGCATCTGAGGCATGCGCTGGTTGACCCTCTTTTGAAATCTACACCCAACCTTCATATTAGATACGCAGCTTCGAGAATATTACACTTTTGGGCTCCGTACATATTCTTCGGGCTAGAACATGTTGTAACGACTCCTCAATTAGACTTGGGCTTGCTGGGGAAATAAAGCTTGTAGGAGACTTCACTGGGGAATCTTCAAATTGAGCCTTAGGCTGGCTTACTGGAACACGATTCTCAGGCTGAATCTTCGAAATGACCCTCAGGCTGGATCACTGGAACACGATTCTCAGGCTGAATCTTTGAAATGACCCTCAGGCTGGATCACTGGAACACGATTCTCAGGCTGAATCTTCAAAATGACCCTCAGGCTAGATCACTGGAACACGATTCTCAGGCTGAATCTTCAAAATGACCCTCAGGCTGGATCACTGGAAAACAATTCTCAGGCTGAATCTTCAAAATGACCCTCAGGCTGGATCACTGGAAAACGATTCTCAGGCTGAATCTTCAAAATGACCCTCAGGCTGGATCACTGGAAAACGATTCTCAGGCTGAATCTTCAAAATGACCCTCAGGTTGGATCACTGGAAAACGATTCTCAGGCTGAATCTTCAAAATGACCCTCAGGCTGGATCACTGGAAAACGATTCTCAGGCTGAATCTTCAAAACGACCCTCAGGTTGGATCACTGGAAAATGATTCTCAGGCTGAATCTTCAAAACGACCCTCAGGCTGGATCACTCACGCTTGATCCTCTGGCTGGATCTCATGACCTTGGTTGTAAAGTAATTCTTCAGTCTGCTTGGAAGAACCTGTTTATCAGCTTATGTGTATGCTTGATATGATATGCATGCAAATGCAAATGTTATGCATGGTGTAAAAAGAAATCTGCTTGGGGAAGCAAACTCCGGTAGGGAACAGATCGCTGTATCAATCCTTGAATGCTCTGTGGGGAATGATCCGTCTGCCGGGACCAATGAGCCACCAAAAATAAATTGGCTGCTTGAAAAGTTGACCTTGCGGGGGGAGTATTAACTATGGAAACTTTGTTCGGCGAGGCTCTGTGAGGAGAGTCTGTGGGGAAAACACTTCTTGGGGAAATGTCGTAGGAAACGGCCTTTGCTGGGGATATGAACTTGCTAATCGCCCTCAAGCTGGGGATTAACAAATCTGTTAAAAATAATCTGCAGGGGAATGAGATGAACACTGGGAACGCCACCCTCTAATCTATTGGTTATGCAACCACTCTGCTGTTGCTAGGAAGATACAGTTTGACACTGTCAACTCTACTGGGGATAGACAGTCTGGATACTGTCAACTCTGTTGGGGAACATGCTCTGCTGAGGAGAGACTTTGTCAACCACTTGGGGATGAGGATTCATGACTTGGCATCCGGTTCCTGTGACCTGCAACCAAAAATACACGTATGCCTCGGGGGAATTACTCGGTTTGAATTCACCGTTCGGGATTAAACACATTCAAAGCAATTTTAAATGTTTTCCTGTGCAAATCATCTGCAAAAGCCACCATTATGTTCATATGCAATATGTTTTATCAAAAATTCGGACATTTTTGCAAACAAACTGATAAATGAAAAATAAAGAGGCTCTTTAACTGAATTATTCGACTCTTAATGGGAGAAAATTTGTGCCAGGAATAGGCGAGGGTATCAGGAAGTTGATCCCTGAAAAGAGGTGATCGCTATAAAAAGAGAACTATCCTAATGACAACGAGGATACGGGGTCCCACTGAGTTTCGACTCTGCTATGACTCGTATGTCCTCAAGACGCTCTGCTCATCTTGCTTTCTGAAGTGGATGATTAGTCGATCTTTAACCTTTGAAGATTGCCGGATTGAATGAAACGGTGATATAACACTGATGAACTCAGATCACAGTCATTCGCTTATTCCCTAACTTTTGCCTGGATCGCCCCCTTTTCGGGTTTTTAATCCATCGGGATACCCATTTTTGCCTGAGCCGCCCTTTTGGGTTTTCGACTCACCGGGTGTACTCTTTTTTTATATCCCTAATTTTTGCCCGAACCTCTTTATTCTCTTTTTTTATTTGGTTCGTCGGGATGCCCTTTTTTTGCCCGGACTATTCTTTTTATCGTCCAGCGGGTCTATTTTATGCGAAGTATTTTTTTTTAACTGCATCTGAGTTAATAGGGGACGGGAATCCTTCGCCATCCATGGTTGTTAGCATCAAAACTCCGCCATAGAAAATCCTTTTAACCACGTACGGACCCTCATAGTTCGGTGTCCATTTGCCCCTGTGATCTGTGTTGGGAGGAAGAAATATTTTGACTACCAATTCACCGACTTGATACCCCCGAGGGCGCACTTTCTGACCAAATGCTTTCTTCATTCGTCTCTGACCGAGATACGTCAATTCTGGGTACGTAGTTCCAGCATAGCACCATTTCCCGTTGGTTTGATTGATGACCAAAGCTGAATCCCCGTATACATCCAGGGTTTTAATCTGTATATTGACGGCTTCCTCAAGTCTTAGGATACAAGCTTCGTATTCGGCTTCATTGTTGGTGCAGGGAAAAGTTATTCTGGCACCAAATGGCATATGAACCCCCTTCCGGTGTGATCAACACTATACCAACTCCGCGACCATTAACGTGGACCGCCCCATCAAACATCATAACCCATTTGGATTCAGGGTCAGGCCCCTCCTCCGGGAGTGGTTCCTCTCAATCTTTCGATTTGAGAAACATGATGTCCTCATCAGGAAAGTCAAACCTCATAGGTTGGTAATCATCAATCGGTTGCTCTGCAAGATAGTCTGACAAGACACTTCCCTTGATGGCTTTTGTGAAGTGTATTGGATGTCATACTCTGTCAGTATCATTTGTCACCTAGTAACCTTTCCGGTAAGTGATGGCTTTTCAAAAATATACTTGACTGGATCCATTTTTGATATCAATAGAGTCGTGTGAGTCAACATATACTGTCTTAGTCGGCGAGCAGCCCATGCCAAAGCGCGGCAAGTTTTCTCGAGCAATGAGTATCTTTGTTCACAGTCAGTAAAGTTTTGCTAAGGTAGTATATTGCATGCTCTTTTCGACCTGACTCGTCATGCTGACCGAGCACACAACCCATTGACCTTTCTAACACAGTCAAGTACATGATCAACGGTCTTTCCTCTCGGCCTGTAGACTGGCCCCGATCTTGATCTCTTTCTTGTCGTCTTCGGTACCAACGTTGATGGTCTCAACCACCTCCTGATAAGGTGTAATAGCTCGGTCCTCCTGTTTCAACAATCTGGCTAACCCTTCAGGCAATTCACAATCTTCCTCAGCCCCTTCTTCGACTTGATAGATAGGATTGTCGAAGTCATACTTGGCCATAGCAGTGTCGTTAGCAGTGAGATCCGAGTGGTCGGCTCTGCATGATGGAGGATCATGCTTTACCTTAGAATGAGAGATTTTTTTGTTTTTGAAAGAAAGGAAAAACGATAAAAGAAACATTGCCATTTTTTTTGTAAAAAGTAAAAAAAACTGAAAGAAAGAGAACACAAAATTGTTTGCAAAAGCCGTCCTTTATTGATGATAAAAATAATTGTGAAACGTAACTAAATGGATGGCCCTACAAATGAGCCGTTACACCTTGGGCAAAGTGTAAGACTTTATTATGAATGTAATAAAGGAAAACAATAAAAATCACTCTTTCAGTAGAGTAACCCGGACGGTTTTTTCAGACGACCAATTGTCGAGCTTTTCTCCCGGGACACACGGGCGAATCCAGCTATCTAAGTCACAGTCGCTGTCATCCTTGTCTTCATCTGCGGCATTGACGATGTGGGGAGAAAACAAACCCCCGCTGGAGAGAGTACCGGTTTCATTCTTCTGAGATCCCGGAGCATACCCCAATCCAAACTTGTCTTCTTTGATGACTGGCTCCACAAATTTGCCCCAGCCTTGGGCATTACCAGCTTTAACCACTTCGACAGCTTGCTTGTATGAAGAGATAGAAGTCCCAACCTTCTCAAACTCAGGTGAAAAGACAGCTTCGGGCGCGACCTCATTGATGTTTGTAGTTTCGAAGCCCTGACACAGCATCTCATGCATCTCGCCATCCATCTCTACATACTTAAATGTAGACAGGTGGCTAACAAAAATATCCTCTTCACCACATACAGTGACGATCTGACCTTCTAGTTCATATTTGAGCTTCTGGTGGAGGGTAGAAGTAACAACACCGGCAACATGAATCCAAGGCCGACCTAGCAGACAGTTGTAGGCAGGCTGGATATCCATTACATAAAAGATGCTCTTGAACACCTGCGATCCAATCTTAACTGGCAACTCAACTTCGCCAAAAACAGCTCTCTTAGAGCCATCAAAAGCCCTCACAACTAAGTTACTTGGCCTCAGGATGATGCCATCGCAATCCAACTTCATTAAGGCTTTCTTTGGAAGAACATTCAGAGAAGAGCCTGTATCAACCAAAACATGGGAAGCACCCCCTTTGCACTCCATTGTGATATGCAAGGCTTTGTTGTGATTCCTGCCCTCAGGTGTCAGGTCATTATCGGTGAAACCTAGCCCCCGGCTAGCGTTTACATTGGAAACTACCGACTCCAGCTGGTTAACAGTTATCTCCGGTGGAACATAGGCCATATTCAGTACTTTCAACAAGGCTGCTCTGTGCGCCTCAGAGCACAACAATAGTGAGAGAATGGAGATCTTTGAGGGTGTCTGATTTAGCTGGTCGACTACCTTGTAGTCACTTTTCTTGATAATCCTCATAAACTCATCCACTTCCTTCTCGAATGCGGTCTTAGGAGGATCTTCCTCAGTAGTAACCTCTTCGGCGGCCATCTGTTTCCCTTTAGCCTTGGCAGCTGCCTCGGCTTCAGTATTTGCGCGTAATGTTGATGGTGCAAATAGGCGTCCACTGCGAGTGAAGCCACCAACCCCTCCAACATTGTCTACAGCGGAGCTACCAATGTCAATGTCTTCTTCGTTAACTTTCTACCCCTGGCAGTAGATATTAGCCCCATAGTGCCACGGGATAGCACTGTCTTTCTCATACGGAACAGGTCCTGGTACCGTGATGGTGATTGGACCAACCAAAGTCGGTTGAGGGCTATCAGAGTAAATTGCGACTGGTGCTGAACTTTCGATGTTCACCACTGCTAGTTCTGTACTTTCTGGGAAATATGTTGTTGTCGGAGCGAGTCTCTCGGGAACATATGTTTCTTCAGGAGTGAAATAAAACGTCACCGTCAATACATCATTCTTCACCGGACGGGCTTGATCGAACTGAAGACAACCTTCATCTATCAGCTGCTGAATACCCCTTCTCAAACTGTCACATCCATTTTCGGCAGCTTGACAATTTCTGCATTCTTCCCCACAGCCCGGGAAAATCTGTCCTTTCAGAAGTCGGTCTTTAACCACCGATAGCGAAGTCTTCACCTTAGTCACATCAGAAACCAAATTCAAAGTTTCCCCACTATCAACAGCATTAATCCTCTGCCCGCCGTGAGCCGGCATCGGGTTCTGGATAACATTAGGCACCAGAGCAAAATTGATAGCCTGGGCATCTCTCAAATCTTGTACCTTTAACTGGAGAGCCTTGCAATTATCTGTAGTATGGCCAGGTGCATTGGAGTGAAAAGCGCATCTGGCGTTGACATCATAACCTCTAGGCAAATTATTGGGATCGATTGGTGGGGCCAGAGTTCTCAATGTAACCAGATTCATGTCAATCAGCTTGGGAAGTAATACTGAATAAGGCATTGGGATTGGCTCGATGACCCGGTCCGTCTGCCTTGGACGTTGTTGATAGTGTCTCTGCTGACCCGAATTACCTCCTTGTTGTTGATTGTTGTACATGGGTTGTTGTTGCGGATGATATTGCGGTTGACGAACATGTGTTGGAATAGTGACTGCGGCCACTTGATCTTGATAATAATTAGGGCGTCCTTTACTCCTGCCTCTGCCGGCATACACAACGCTTGCCTCGCCTTCTTTTCTTCGCTGACCGTTACCAGCAAACGGTCTCTTGGGACCTGATGGGTTGGAAACACTATTGTCTTGAATTCGGCCCATCTTCAACAGACTCTCGATTCTTTCTCCAGCAATTACTATCTCTGCAAAGCTGATTGACGGGCAAGCAACCAATCTCTCAATATAATTGCCTTGAAGAGTGTTCATGAACATGTCCGCCATCTCCCTTTCAGACATAGGGGGTTGGACGGACGTAGCAATCTGTCTCCAACGCTGAGCATATTCTCTAAAGGTCTCCTTGGCAGTCTGGGACATACCTTGCAACAAGGTCCGATTTGGAGCCATGTCCAAGTTGTATTGATATTGCTTGACAAAAGCCTCTGCCAAGTCTTTCCAGCTCTTGATGGTAGTACGAGACACATGAGAATACCATTCACGAGAAGCTCCAGTTAGACTGTCTTCAAAATAGTACATCCACAGCTTTTCATCTTCCGTGTGAGCTCCCAACCTTCCCAAATAAGATTGGAGATGAGTGCGTGGGCAAGAAGCCCCGTTGTATTTCTCAAAAGTAGGGGGTTTGAACTTGTGAGGAATCCTTACTCCCTGAACCAGACCAAGATTTGCGACATCAAAGCCTAAGGAATTTTGAGACTCCAAAGATTTGAGCTTCTCAGCAAGCTCATCCATACGGCGAGTGGTCTCGAGGGCCTCGTCGTGCAAAGAAAATTGATCATACTGATAATCTTCAGTAACGGGGTGCCCGTTAATCCGAATTCCTTGATTCACATTGTACCTTCCGCCAATACCATTTCCAACATTCCCTGTGTTGCCAACATTACCCGGGTTTCCATCAGCATTTGCGTTACCCGCGTTACTAGTGTTCACAGGGTTATCAGCGTTCCCAGGGTTACCAGGGTTTCCCTCAACATTTAGTATCTCCACCTCAGGCCTCGGTTGCCCAACCAATTCCCTCAGCTTTTCTTGACCTGCTGCCATACCAGTCATCAATGTCATGAACTGATCCATCCTTTCACGCATATCAGCCAGCTCTTTCTGTACTTGGTCCATCGCTAGTCGTGGACGGTTTTCCTTTGTCGGGTATCTGTGAACTCGCTTGGGACCAATAACTGCCTGATACAGGGAACAAACATTAGACACTGCGGTGACACCTGCAAAACAGACAAGGGTTAATATGCATGGTATACGATGCACTGCTTGTTTAGTTTTAAGGCACCCCCGTTTTGAAAGGGAATACCCTGCAAATGAATAAGCATGAGATGTTGGATGCAAATATGCAGATGATGTTATGCAATGCAAAGGCATGTCAATCAGAATTGATGGATCCGCTTGAACATCTGTCAGGTTGCACTTCCTGGAGAGAAATTCACTGAGGAATATAATACAAGACCAAAACTCTGCTCCAGAAAACCGGGTTGGTTGGAGGTTAAGGTTTCCTGAATTTAGCCCACCCCTCACTGGTAGGTTCTAAGAACAGAAGTTCGTCAGCTTCAGCCCTTCAGTCGCGAATAATACGTTTACCACTAAAGGTTTGGCATTATTACGGGATAAAAGACCTCCACTGACTCCCCTCAACAGGACATCCTAAAGCAAGTTCCCAGTCTCGGGGTCCTCGGATTGATCAACGAGAATGCACCCACCAGAGCTAACATACTCACGTCTCGGAGGAGAGGCCTCAACTGAGTTCTCAGGAAATGGTCACCAGAGTCGACGATTTCTAAAGGAACACCATGTCGTTACGGAACATCCGTAGGACATAATATATCCAAAAGAAACCTCGTCTGGGTGTGGTTCTTCACGAACGACTTAACGTAGCAACATGCCACGCAAGCCTCATGATCATCCACTCTAAAACCTGTGTGTACACTCAAGCCTGGGTAATGGGCTTATCTCTCATAGAACATCCCATCCCAACAAACAAACAAACAGATCCAATAGATACAACAGATGCATGCAAGCAGGTAAGCAAATAAATGTACAAAAGCATGAACACCCAATAAACAAGAAATCACACAAGCTAGGAGGGACTCGCTTAGGGAAGATGGACCAGCAAGAGGTCAACTTCTTAGTCCCCAGCAGAGTCGCCAGCTGTCGCAACCTGAAAAATACAGTGCGCAAAAAAAACAACCGGCGAAAGAAAAAGACAGAAGACTCGCCACCGTGCGTTATTCATCCCAAAGGAGGGAAAGGAAACGCTTGAAGTAAACCTGAAAAAGGAAAGGACAAGACGGGGTCTCGCAACCAAATCTTGGGTTCGGGAGTCGGTTATACGAAGGGAAGGTATTAGCACCCCTACGCATCCGTAGTACTCTACGGGATCCACTTGTGTAGTTCTTGTCTAAAGGGTGTGAGTTTATCTTGTGTTGTTTACTAAAAAAAGGGTTAAATGAAAATGACTCGCGTGGATGTCGCATCCACTGCATACGTATCTCATCTGAATATGAGAATCAGAGTCTTCGTAGCTCGGCTGACCTATGGGTTGGGGGATATGTGCTCGCTAAGACATCGCGTCTTATGGCTACGTATCTCATCTGGAATGAGAATCAGAGCAAGCCGTAGTTCGGCTAACTACGGGGTTATGGAGTGGGTTTTGGATGAACGACGTTACTACGCAATCTACCGGATGCTCGACCTTTGGAGACTTACTCACCTGTAGTAGAAGGAGTAAACGTGTGTTATGGAGAAGAAAAATCAATGAAGGGTTTGTTTGCATTGTAGGAACGCGCATGCAAAAGGGTAATGAGGATAAGACCTCATAGCTCTTAACCCTGGACAAAGGAACCTGCATAAAGTAAACACAAAAACATTGCCTCCTATCGAGGTCTTCCAGCTAGGAAAGCAGTAAAATGCGGGAAAAATGTAAAAGTACCACGCGGATAAAGATCCGAAGTAACAGCAATTAGAGGAATGGGAAACCCTGAGATCCTTCCAAGCCAACATCATAAAAGAAAGTGGGTCAGTATAGGTAATCGGAATGAACCTCCAGGGGTTATCCCACAAATAAAGTGGGAAACCACGCAAGTTACCCCTGCAAAAGTCATGTGAGCCCTCACAAAAACTCAACAAAAGGGTTAGTGAAACACCATAAGCATTTTTTTCATGGATAACAGTATGGTTTCAGAAACCTCAAACCCTGTGGCATACACTTCAGAAATCATGTGATTAAACATTCAAGGCATAGGTTTCACCCATTCATAATACATCACACATTTAGAACATTCAAATTGAAGGCGTAAAATAATGGGAATAGGGCAAACCTGATTGGAGAGCTTGATTGAAATTGAGTTGCACCCGTGAGGCACTTCAGGGTTTGGAGGCTGCTCTGAATTCTCTGTCAGGTTTCTCTTCAGGTTTTGTCCAGGGTTTTGTTCCTAGGAAACCTCAGAGTATTTTGCTTCTCTTCCTTTTTCTCAAGTGAAGCCTTGGTATTTATAGACTGAATTTCATGGTTTTGTGGGCTCAAATGAGAGAGACCCAAGTCCAAAATTTTTTATTACATATATTTTTTTTGTAAAACTTTTTTTTTTTTTCGTTTTATTTTTCATTTTCTTTTTCATTTTTTTTTCCGGATCTAATTCTGATTGACATGATGAAATGCAATATGAAATGCTAAATGAATGCATGAATGAGGAGGGCAAATTTTGGGGTGTTACAATACCATCTATCATTCTGAGCCGTCTAAGGGTCCGGATGTGTATGAGAAGATGGACGAGATGAAAGATTAGTTCCTTGAGCTTCGCAAGGAATTGAAGACGCTAAGAGGTAAAGACTTGTTTGGAAAGAGTGATGTTGAGTTGTGCTTAGTGGCCAACGTCAAGATCCCGGTGAAGTTCAAAGTGCCTGACTTTGAAAAGTATAAGGGGAACTCTTGTCCGCTCAGTCATCTTGTGATGTATGCCCGCAAGATGTCTACTCAGACCGACAATGATCATTGCTTATTCACTACTTCCAAGATAGTCTGACTGGTGCTGCACTCCGTTGGTACATGGGGTTGGATAGTGCAAGCATTCACACTTTTAATGACTTGGGAGAGGCTTTTGTGAAGCAATACAAGTATAATATGGACATGGCGCCTGATAGAGACCAGCTGAGGTCTATGTCTCAGAAGGACAAAGAGACATTTAAAGAATACACGCAAAGATGGAGGGAGTTGGCTGCCCAGATCACTCCTCCTTTGGAGGAGAAAGAGATGACAAAAATCTTCTTGAAAACTCTGAGTTCATTTTATTATGAACGCATGATCGCTAGTGCCCCCAGTGACTTTACCAAAATGGTAAACATGGGGATGAGACTTGAGGAAGGAGTCCGTGAGGGACAGTTGTCAAGAGATGAGGCGTCAACAAGCAAGTAATATGGTAGCAACTTTGGTAAGAAGAGAGACAGTGAGACGAACGCAGTAATCAATGGGAGGCAGAGGAGGCCTTAGATCAGAAGGAATCCACCACCCCGTCAACATCATCATTATCAAGTGTCATCAGTAATTCCGGTATTTTCTAATCAACAAGCAACACCAATTCAACAACAACAAAAACAACATCAACGTCAACAACAACAACCGCAAGAAAGAACGAACACCTACAACAACAACAATACCAACAACAATCATCATCAGCAGAACTTTGAGAGGAAGAAGGTCTCTTTTGACTCGATTCTTATGTCATATGCAGAGTTGTATCCCTCGTTAGTTCTCAAGAACTTAATTCAACCGAGGAACCCACCGCAGATCCCAGAACCACTTCCCTGGTAGTATAAAACTGAGCTCCGTTGTGCTTTTCACCAAGGAGCACCCGGACACGACATTGAAAACTGCTATCCATTGAAGTATGAGGTTCAAAAGCTTATGAAGAGTGGTATGGTGTCCTTTGAGGACCGCACGCCAAATGTGAAAGAGAACCCTTTGCCCTCTCATGGGAATTCTTTAGTGAATATGGTGGACGGTTGTCCTGGGGAGTATAAGATTTATGACGTTCGGTTTATCCGAAGATCCTTGGTGCAGATGCACAAGGAAATCTTTTTGGTGAGTGACTATGAACATGACCATGATGGTTGTGTTGTTTGTAGTGTGAACCCAAGAGGGTGTGTTGTAGTGAAAAGGGACATCCAACGTCTGATGGATGAAGGCATGATCCAAATTGTTCAATCCCGTCATGTAGATGACAACGTCAATGTCATAGTGCCCGTTTTCAAACAACAAGAGCAATTGGTAATTCAATATGACAACAGCAACAATAATAATGTCAGTCAAAGATCAGTATCGTCGTTGGTAATACGGTTAGCGGGCTCAGTCCCGTATTCATCTGATAAGACTGTACCGTACTAGTACAATGCTACAATGATAAAGAATGGTCTAGAGGTCCCGTTACCTACGACTAGTTCAGTAGTGAGCATTATTGATGTAACGAAGGTGACCCGTAGTGGTCGAGTGTTTGGGCCGGTGTTCCCAGAAAACAAAGAAGAAACGATTGTTAGTAAGAAGGCGGAGGTTCCTAATGTAGATCCGATTGGCGTTTCAAAAGATAAGTCTGGTGAATCCAAAAACTTGAAAGCCAATGATGATGATGAGGTACTCCGATTGATAAAGAGGAGCGAGTTTAATATGGTGAAGCAGCTGCTCCAAACCCCCTCAAAAATCTCAGTGTTGTCTCTACTGATGAATTCCGAAGTGCACACAGAAGCACTACATAGAGTTCTCGAACAAGCATACGTAGAGCATGATGTTACAGTGGATCAATTTGATCACATTATGGCTAACATCACTTCTTGCAACAATCTCAGCTTTTGCGACGAAGAACTCCTTGAGGAGGGCAGAAACCATAATCTGGCTTTGCACATTTCTATGAATTGCAAAGAAGATGCTTTGTCAAACATGTTGGTTGACATCGGGTCGTCACTGAATGTGCTTCCAAAGTCAACTTTGTCGGAGATATCTTACCAAGGAGATCTCATGAGGTATAGCGGTGTAATCGTCAAAGCTTTTGATGGTTCACGCAAAACAGTAATTGGTGAAGTGGACCTTCCAGTCAAGATAGATCCGAGTGATTTTCATATTACTTTTCAAGTAATGGATATCCACCCGGGCTACAGCTGTTTATTAGAAAGGCCATGGATTCATGAGGCGGGAGCTGTTACCTCCACTCTGCATCAGAAATTGAAATTTGTCAAGAATGGCAAGCTTGTGATTGTTGGAGGAGAGAAGGCGTTGTTGGTTAGACACCTGTCATCTTTCTCTTATGTTGAAGTTGAGGATAAGGTTGGAACTCCGTTCCAAGCCTTGTCTATTGCTGCTGAAAAGAGAGTTGGGGCATCCATGTCCTCATTAAAAGATGCTCAGAAGATTGTTGAAGAAGGTACTGTTGATCAGTGGGGGCGCATGGTAGAAGTCTTCGACAACAAGGGCAGAAGCGGGTTGGGGTTCCAGAAAGGCTCATCAATTGCAAGATCTGAAGATATGTAACTCAGCTTCCGTAGCGGGGGGTTCATTCATGGCAATGAACAACACTTAGTTGTTGTGCTAGAGGATGACGAAGAGGAAGATTGCACCAACTTTATAATGCATGGAAAGACGTGCAACAATTGGACTGCTGTTGATATTCCTGTTATTTTGCGTCGATCTAAGTAATTGCTTTTATATTTTAAAATCTTCCTCCTATGCCTAAGGGAGAAGTGAACATTGTTTGGGCATTTCAATTTGATCATTAATAAAATTAATTCTATTCATCCACATCTTTGATGTTTGTTTTTACTTTTTGCTTTATTCTGAAAATGGTAATCACAAAAAACATAAATAAACAATATAATTGTCCATCTGTATAATATTTGGTCACAAATTCACTTCTCTAAAATCAAAATATCAAATCATTATGCAGGTTGGTTTCTAACCCCATTGAATACAATGATCCTTCTCCTTATCCAAATTTTGAATTCCCCGTGTTTGAGGCCGAAGAAGAAAGCGATGTAGAAGTTGTCGCATCACGCGAAAAACCGGCGGGAAAACAAGAACAACAGAGCCGCCACCGTGCGTTATTTATCCCAAAAGAGGGAAAGGAAACGCTCAGAGTAAACCTGGGAAAAGACATGGTCTCGCGACCAAAGAGTATGGGTTCGGGAGTCGGTTATGCGAAGGGAAGGTATTAGCACCCCTACGCATCCGTAGTACTCTACGGGATCCACGCACAATAGGAAGGAAAATGGTTGCTAAACACTGCTCAAAACACACACACACTGGCTGAAAGAGACACAAGAAACTGACTGAAACTGACTCGGCAGGATACCGCATCCTGGGCCTACTTAGTCTATCAGGCATAGACATCAGAGTCGAAGTAGTTCGGGCTGGGGAAACGACACATGCTCGCTAGGATGTCGCATCCTATGCATACGTATCTTCTCGGACGAGAGAAGAATCAGAGCATTCGTAGCTCGGCTGACACGCACACAAACAAAAACAGGCACAGGCAAACGTGGAGCCCGAATGCCAATCACTGGACTTACATCAGCATCCGAACCAAACACACGCACACTGGAACCCAAATGCCACTCGATGGACTTACATCAGCTTTCAAGCACACGACAGCACAAAACAAAGACACAGGCGACAAATTGCTAAGGAGTCAGGCACTCGAGCCTAGCAACTGTCAAACAACACACACAAAGAAAAAGGGCGCCCGGAGAGATCAGCTCAATCTCCTGCCTACATACTTCATCTGGTATGAAGATCAGGGCGATGTAGTTCCCCTACGCAGGGATAAAGGACTAGCCTAACCAGATAACAGAGGGAGACACAACTAGGGAGACTACGACTCGAGCCTAGATGTTATCATGCAAATCATCCCTAAGTTAAGGTTTCTAGCTAACTGGCACAGGGAGCCAGCCTATCCTAAGTATGGCTTGCACAGGAAGCAAGCCACACACACACTTAACTTGCACAGGAAGCAAGCCAAGCAAAACCTACTTGCACAGGAAGCAAGTCTAAACTAATCCTAACTTGCACAGGAAGCAAGTCAAACAATCCTAACTTGCACAGGAAGCAAGTCAAACAATCCTAACTTGCACAGGAAGCAAGTCAAACAATCCTAACTTGCACAGGAAGCAAGTCAAACAATCCTACAAGCACAGATAGCACACACTATATACAAGCAAGTGGCTCAAACAAGGCTAGGTTTTAGTCGAGGGGTCATATCAACCTCAACAAACAAACCTCTGGAACTGGGTGAATGTTGCTCTTAACCTTGCCATTGCGGGGCTAAGGTGAAGCAGATGAAAGGAGATGAGGGGTGTGCCTCATTGCTTCTATCCCTGGCCTGGGAGAGCATTTGACAAGAATGTGTGGGTTCAGAAAGTGGGAACCCTTCTACACATTTGAA
The DNA here is from genome assembly GCF_024323335.1 of Lathyrus oleraceus. NCBI lineage: Eukaryota > Viridiplantae > Streptophyta > Magnoliopsida > Fabales > Fabaceae > Lathyrus > Lathyrus oleraceus. The sequence goes on along the minus strand of NC_066581.1, from coordinate 51,795,731 downwards.
ACTGACTCAACTGTACAATTGTACAAGATCTTGGGTTTGTATCTGAAATGCATCAACACAGTGGTGTGAGCAAAGCAGATGACACACTGAATAGTGGGGGATAGATTGCATATCCCTACCTTCCACCAATTGCCTCTTCACTTAGGAGGACTTTGACTCTATGCAAGGACAAAAGTAAACATCCACAAACATTGCCTCTTAAGGAGGACTTCAGACAGTTGCCTGGCCAAGTAACAGGCCAGGTCTTCCAGACTACATGAAGGCAAAGAGACATACCTCAATGCAAATTGCTTATACAAGCAAAGCAAAGCAAAAGTTCACAAGGAACTAAAAGCAACTAAAGTACCTGAAATCAGTCAAGCACAGTTAGTATACAAGTCAGAGTTAAATCAAAATGAAACAGACATCAACCAGTCAACACAAGCTAGTGAATGTGCAAGGCACAAAGCTTAAAGCATGTGAGCCAAGCTACCTACAAGACAAAGAGGTTAGACAATGATATTTAAGCAAGCTCAATCAAAAGAATTGGTCTCAATGGCCATTTGATGGTCAACCTGAAAACACAAGCTCAAAGGTGAGTAACAGGACCACTAGGGCAAGCCTAGGGTCAAAAGAGAATAAGAAAAGTCAAAACAGCATGGGTTAAGTATCCAAAATCATGTTCACACAATCAAGAAACAAAACCAATTGGGTCCACATTCATATCAATCACTATCATCATTTCATGATCAAATTAGGTCAAAACATGGCATTTAGAAGCTCACAGAAGTCAACAGCAAGACTTGAATCAAAAGCAATCCTAAACATTTCCAAAAATCACCAAATAAATCATGATCAATCACAACCCATAGCATGGTATGCATGTCAAATTTCATCTCATTTGGACAAGTGGAAGGCAGTCAATGAAAATCAGAAAGTCAAAGCAATTTTGAACATGCTCAAAGAAGTCAACCAAACATGCATCAACTTAGAAAAATCATAAGTCAGAGATGGTGTATGATAAATGAATGGGACCAAAACCATGGCAAAGATGAGGATGTCTAGTTATCTCATGTAAAATTTCATGTCCATCCAATAAAGTATGAGAATTTCACAAATGAAAAGGGAACATGTGTCACACAAAGTCAACATTTGACTAACCAGGGGAGAAAATCTCAAACAATTAGGAAATGCCACAAATAATTCCAAGAAAATTCACATGTAAACTAGACATACAAGAGTAGGTTCATGAAAAACTTCAATCCATTTTGAGGTCAAGAAGCATGGCTATGAAAATCATGAAGTTGGACATCAATGGTGTGACACAAATTGTCACACCCTAATTCAAAAAATCATAACTCACAAACCACAAATGATAAATTCACAAACTTTACACCAAAATCACCATGAGTGTGTCTAGTTTGAGCACAAAAAATTTGGGAGCCATTGGATACATTCTCATCATTTCACAAATGTTTTGGCAAAGTGTACAAAATTTGGTCACATGTCACAAACCCTAAGGCCATTTAAAAACTACTCATCCAAAAATTCTGGAAAAATAATGATAAAAAAGTAGAGATCATGATGAACACAACACAAAAAAATCCCATTAAAATTGAAGCATTTATGATTTTTGGAAGATTGGTTATAAAATGTGAAATTAAAATGGAATAAAATGGATTAATTAAAGGAGAATGGCAATGTTGTAATTGTTTGCGCCACTAATCTAAACGATGCCGTTTTGGCCATTGCAAGGAAATGTTTTGATTGGCTGTTGGAAACAAGCCAGGCCATGCACGTGAAAATGGAAGAAAATCTGGAAAAATGCAATGAAGAACTAGGGTTTCTACTGTAGCAGCAATGTCTCATCCCTTCCCCAAATCGAATTTCACAAACTTGCCCAGAAATCTCAATTGAGGACATCAACATGATCATCAAGCAATGGCAAACAAGAATCTATCATTGGTTTTTATTAAAACACAAACACATTCGTGAATCGAGCATAAACATATTTCCACATCAAACTTGTTTTCATCACAACTTCATGAATACACAACCATTTTCAAAAAGAAAAGCATCATGACACTCAGCATCAAAAGACCTTTTAAAATCATGTATTGATTAAACAAAAGGGGGGGGTCGAATCCATACCAAAAATTGAAGCAGAATGAGAAACAGTGTGGTTTTGGCCTTTTAATGGTGAGACAGATGAAGTAAGGCCTTCCAAGTGTTGATTGGTTGAAGAGCTTTGGCTTGTGGATGCTTGGAATGACCTTAAACAAACTCTGCCATGGCTGTATGCTTCTTTAGAACAGTGCTGGCAAATGAACTCCCAGTTGACGAATGGTGCTGCAAGTAACCTCCAAATGATGGCCAGATGATAGAACAACAAAGGGATCCTTGAGTTCTTTAGAAGTTTTTTGACAGACTTTTTGAAATGCCAAAAATGAAGCCTTTTTTAGAATGAATGATTTCTGTCTTCTCATGTGTCATGGCTGCTGCTAGTTGGTTTCATTTGATGGAAAATGTTGAGGAAATGTTGTGTTGAGCAAGGCAGGACTTTGTTCTTTTGGGGTTTGACAGGTTTTGGAACAAGTGCCAAGGATGAGTTTTTTAGAGGAGTGAACAAGTGTTTTGGTCTGTTGTCAAATGGCTGCTAGCAGTGTTTTCTTGACAGAAAAATGGTGTATAAAACCTGCTGTTAGAAGCAACAAACATGGCAAGGTTTTCTTTCTTTTTGAAGTTCTTTTGACAGCCTTTTGCAAGAATGCCAAGGTGAGTTTTCTGTTTAGGCCAAGTGACTTTGTGTGGCTGCTCCTACTGGTTTTTTTTATGACAGGAAATGAGGTTTGGATATTGTGTCAAGCAGGGCCAGGCATTTGTTCCTTTGGAGATTTTTGGACAGAAAATGATCTTGGCCAAAATGTGATCTTTTGAGAGAGAGAGCACCAAGGCTTTTTGGCTGTGTTAGGTGGTGCTAGCAGGGTTCCATAGGACAGAAAAATGGTGAGGAAATATTGTTATCAAGCAAGGCAAGGTTTGGTCTTATGAAGTTTTTGACAGTTTAGGTAAATGCAAGTAAGATGATCCTTTTGAAAATGAATGAAGTTCCACTGGTTTTGTGCTGCAATTGGTGTTACTCATGACAGGAAAATGATGGTGAAAAACAATGCAAGGCTTAAGTCTTTTGTGAGCTTTTGTTGACTGTTTTGGAAAATGGCCAAGAGTGAGAGGTTTTTGTTTAGCATGAGTGAATTAACCAAGTTTTCTTGCCGTTGGATGTTGGCTGCCAGCAGTGTTATCTTGACAGAAAAATGCCATACCTCTGCTGTTGGATGTTGCCTTTTTTTTGAGTTTTGACAGCCCCTTTGCAAAATGGCCAAAAGTGATTTTTTGTATGAATGAATTTCTGTTGGTTTTGCCTGCTATTACTGACTTCTCATGACAGAAAATCATGGACAATTCTGCTGCCTTTGTGGTACAAGGCATGGCTCATGGATATGTGGGATATGGTGGTTGCAAATTGTACTTTTCTTCCCATTTTCAAGCAACTAGGCATGGCTATGTGATGGGTGCAAGTACTTGCACGAATTTGACTTTGTACATGCTGCAAATAACATTCCAAGCAAGTTCCAATTGGCCCCAAGTGTTAAAAATGCATAATTCAAAAAGTCAACCATTGGTCAAACTTGAATTTCACATATGCTAGGTTCAAAAATGCCATTTTGATTGGCAAGGTTTTGGTTCATGAAATTTATATTTTTGGAAAGAGGGGATCAAATGTAACTTGTAGGAAAAAACCCCACCAAAATTGGCCAAATGGTTTGAGAGATATGGCCTTTTGAAGTTCAAGATTTTCTGAAATCGATTCGATCATAACTTGCCAACCACACATGGGAATTGAGAGTTCTTTGACTTTTTGGAAATGGGAGAACAAGACCTTCAACTTTCATGTTGGGGAAAAATTCATTTGAAGCTTGTATCATGATGTAAGTTTGAGGATCAAGACTTTCCATTTTTGGTAAGTTTCAGTTACAGGCCCAGTTTCCACTTTTGGAAATTTTTGCTCTGGCTTCAAATTCTTCCATGATGGTGTTTGACATGATATATGAGGACTATTTGGCCATGAATGAGCTCTCACAAACCAATTCCATTCATCAAATCACTGATTAAATGGACAGTTGACCAATAGTTGACTTTTAGGGTTTCTGGCTGACTGCGCATTGACTGATGACTTCCAAACCCTAATTCCTTGAGAACTTGACTTCAAATGATGTCCCAAGTTGTATGAACTCTTGATTATTGATCATGGTGCCCAAATCCCACAAGGATGGCCACCATCCACTACTTTGACTGACTGTTGACTGTCTAGGGTTTTTGACTGTCTGTGTGTGAACTGATGACCTCTGAGCCTTCAACCCTTGACTTGAACACTTCAAATGGACCCCCAAGTCATGTGATCTTGTTGGACAAACCCTAGGGCCTTGGCTCCTTGAGAAATGCACTTGCTTGCTTGGTTGACTGATCTCCTGATCAGTTTGACCTAATTCCTTGATTGGCTTGCACTTGAGGCAAATGAGGCAATGCAATGCTATGCAATGGACCATGATATGCTAGGACCTAATATGAAAATGTATGTACAATGATAGGTGCAAATTTGAGGTGCTACAGCTGCCCCTATTCAATCAGCTGGGAACCCGAATGGATGAGAGCAACGGCTGTCAGACTTTCAGGGTAAACAGGGATTGAATACCAAGAACCGTAGAATTTGCACAATACAGGGATCCGCCAATGGAAACGTCCACTGGGATTTGATATTTATTGCTGGGTATATATTTTTTTGGGTTTTGTTTTTAAAGGGTACAGCCACATCCAGACATCGCAACGACGATGAATGGGAAAAGAAATCACAACTAGATGTCAACGGACAACTAGGAAAAACTCGACGTTTACCAAGACCAACGGAGAGGTAACCAGACATTAATGAATGACCGGAAGGGATACAACCATACGTCAACGGACGAAATGGGTAAAACTCGACGTTTATCGAAACCAACGGAGAGGTAACCAGACATTAATGAATGACCGGAAGGGATACAACCATACGTCAACGGACGAAATGGGAAAAACTCGACGTTTATCGAAACCAACGGAGAGGTAGCCAGACATTAATGAATGACTGGGAGGACTCGGCCAGACATCGACGGATGAATGGGAGAAAACTCGACGTTTACAGACATCGGAAGATGATGTTTACAGACACCAAAGAGATCGACCAGACATTTACTGATGAATGGGGAGACTCGACGTTTACAGACATCGAAAGATGATGTTTACAGACACCAAAAAGATCGACCAGACATTTACTGATGAATGGGAATACTCGACGTTTACAGACATCGAAAGATGATGTTTACAGACACCAAAAAGATCGACCAGACATTTACTGATGAATGGGAAAACTCGACGTTTACAGACATCGAAAGATGATGTTTACAGACACCAAAAAAAGATCGACCAGACATTTACTGATGAATGGGAATACTCGACGTTTACAGACATCGAAAGATGATGTTTACAGACACCAAAAAGATCGACCAGACATTTACTGATGAATGGGAAAACTCGACGTTTACAGACATCGAAAGATGATGTTTACAGACACCAAAAAAGATCGACCAGACATTTACAGATGAATGGGAAAACTCGACGTTTACAGACATCGAAAGATGATGTTTACAGACACCAAAAAGATCGACCAGACATTTACTGATGAATGGGAAAACTCGACGTTTACAGACATCGAAAGATGATGTTTACAGACACCAAAAAAAAGATCGACCAGACATTTACAGATGAATGGGAATAAGAGAAACACAACCAGACGTCAACGGACGAATGGGAAAAACTCGTCGCTTACCAAAACCAACGGAGAGGTAAGTCCACATGGGGAGGGTACAACTAGACATCATCGGATGACTAGGAAAAACTCGACGTTTATCGACACCAACGGAGAGGAGTAATGGAGATAATGAACACAACCAAATCATCAACGGATGATCGGGAAAAACTCAACGTTTATCGACACCAACGGAGAGGAGTAAACTCTTCTGGGAGAAGGACGACGTTACGAACATCGAAAGATGATGTTTACCGACATCAAAAGAAGACCAGACACTACGCATGACTGGAAAATCACCGAAAGATGGTGTTTACCGACACCAAAGAAGACCAGACACTTACGCATGACTGGAAATCACCGAAAGATGGTGTTTACCGACACCAAAGAAGACCAGACACTTACGCACGACTGGGAATCACCGAAAGATGGTGTTTACCGACACCAAGGAAACAACACACATGGGTGCTGACAGGGTATACTAACATTCTCAAGATGACCGGGCAAGGCTGAACACTTGCAGGGGGTCTCACTGGGGAGAAACAGGATTTTCTTTCACCGACGGATGAGGAAATAAACCTCTATGGGGATTACCAACACCAATTGTTGTTTGGAGCAACTGTAACAAATGCGTTGCACAGGTTGAACAAAAATCCGTCTCTGCAGGGAATACGGTCTAATGGGGTTTCGAACATATGAATGCATATGTTTGATTTTTCCTATGGCGTAATGCTCCATTTATGAATGGAAATGCTACGCGATTTTTGAGGATGCAATGATTACTACATGCAGAATGCAAATGAACCCTGGCTAGTGAGCCGAAATGATCAGATACTCTGACTCTGTGGGGAGACTCCTCTTGGGGAAATACTCTGCGGGGAACTCTGCTTGGGGAATGGTAAAACGACTTCACACTCATGTTGGAAAATAGCACTGCTGCTGGGGAAAGGTAAACTCCGCTGGGAATATCCTTCAGTCCACAGATAGGATAAATGCTGGAGATAAATTCAATGAACCTGCCTCACTCGGGGAGGAAATCGGCAAATACAGGTCTGTTGGGGATAGGCAATCCTCAGATCTGCTGGGGAATAGAAGGCACTACCCACAGACGTCTTCGCAGGGAAACATAGCTCTGATAGCTTCCGAACTTGCTTGGGGAAAATATCTGTTGAGGAAACGTCCTCACAGATGCCAATCTGAAAAACATCACAACAAAATGCCCCCAGGGGATACATGGACAAGATACGCTCAAGTGTCCTCAACATTCAAAATGATTTTCAAATGTTTTGTCGTCCTGCACGTTATTGTGTAGCCTCCATGTTCTTATATGCAATGCTTATCAAAAATTCGGACATTTTGCAAACAAAACAGTAAAAATAAAAACAGAAGAGCCATTTATCTGAATAACGACTTTTATTGATTGAAATGTGCCTGAGAAGGCAATACATTGGGAGGCAATTCCTAGAAAGAGGTAATTGCGCACAAAAGAAAAAAATCTATCCTAATGGCAATGTGAACACGGCATCCACTATTTCCTAATTCTGTTATAACTCACAGATTATCAGTTTTCCTCCCAACTCCTTGCTTTCTGAGAAGAATGACTGGACGGATCACATCTTTCGAGATGGCAGACGACAAAGCTCGACGAAGTACAGACAACTCAGACTGTAGTCTTTGCTTTAATCCCTAACTTTTGCCTGGATCGCCCTTTCGGGTTTTCAATCCACCGGGATACCCATTTTTGCCTAAGCCGCCCTTGCGGGTTTTCGACTTACCGGGTGTACAAATTCTTTTCATTTTATCCCTAATTTTTGCCCGAACCTTTTCTTTCTGTTTTTGGTTCGCCGGGATGCCCATTTTTTTGCCTGGACTCTTTTTTCTTTTTGTCCAGCGGGTCTATTTATGCGAAGTATTTTTTGACTACATCTGAGTTAACAGGAGACGGAAAATCTTCACCATCCATAGTTGTAAGCATCAAGGCTCCACCAGAGAAGACCTTCTTCACAACATACGGACCTTCATAATTAGGAGTCCATTTGCCCCTGTTATCTGCACCGGGAGGGAGGATCCTTTTCAAAACTAGATCACCGATCTGATAGCTTCGAGGACGCACTTTCTGATCAAAGGCTCGCTTCATCCTTCGCTGATACAACTGTCCATGGCATACAGCTGCTAGCCGTCTCTCCTCGATAAGGCTCAACTCGTTAAACCTTGTTCGAATCCACTCGGCTTCGTCCAGCTTGACATCCAATAAAACTCTCAGAGAAGGAATCTCCACTTCAACAGGTAGGACCGCTTCCATACCATACACAAGGGAGTAAGGGGTTGCCCCGGTCGACGTACGTACTGAGGTACGGTACCCATGCAAAGCGAAAGGCAGCATCTCATGCCAATCCTTGTACGTAACGACCATCTTCTGCACAATCTTCTTGATATTCTTGTTCGCTGCTTCTACAGCACCGTTCATCTTCGGTCTGTAAGGAGAAGAATTGTGATGTTCAATCTTGAAATCTTTACAAAGCTCTTTCATCATCTTGTTGTTGAGATTCGAACCGTTGTCAGTGATGATTCTCTCAGGAACTCCATAACGACAGATGATTTCTTTCTTGATGAACCGGGTAACCACTTGTTTGGTAACGTTAGCATAGGAAGCCGCTTCCACCCACTTGGTAAAGTAATCGATCGCAACCAAGATGAAGCGATGTCCATTAGAAGCAGTAGGCTCAATCTTCCCAATCATATCAATGCCCCACATGGCAAACGACCAAGGCGAATTCATGACATTCAGAGGGCTTGGTGGTACATGCACCTTATCAGCATAGATTTGACACTTATGGCACTTCCGAGCATACTTGAAACAATCGGATTCCATAGTCATCCAGTAATAACCCGCTCTCAACAATTTCTTAGCCATTGCATGTCCTCCGGCATGAGTACCGAAGGAACCTTCATGAACTTCCTGCATTAACATGTCTGCCTCGGGTCTGTCCACGCATCTGAGCAAGACCATGTCAAAGTTTCTCTTATACAATACATCATCCTGATTCAAGTAGAAGCTTCCAGCTAGCCTCCTCAGGGTTTTCTTGTCATTCTTCGACGCACCTTCAGGATACTCCTGAGTCTTGAGGAAATTCTTGATGTCATAATACCACGGCTTCTCATCAATCACAACAGACTCGGCTGCAAACACATACGCAGGCCTCTCAAGTCGATTCACCGCAACATGTGGCACATGATTCCACCAATGAACTTTGATCATAGACGACAAAGTAGCCAAGGCATCAGCCATTTGATTCTCATCCCGGGGAACATGATACAACTTCACCTTCTTGAAGAACGTCAGTATTCTTCTGGTGTAATCTCTATACGGAATCAAATGCGGCTGATTCGTATTCCAATCTCCATTGACTTGATTGACCACTAGAGCGGAATCTCCAAATATATCAAGAGTTTTGATCCTCAGATCGATGGCTTCTTCTATCCCCATGATACAAGCCTCATACTCAGCTTCATTGTTGGTGACGTCAAACGTCAATCTGGCAGAAAAAGGTATATGAGCACCTTTAGGATTGATCAATACTGCCCCAACACCGTTACCGTTCATATTCACAGCCCCATCAAACATCAGTGTCCACTTGTCATCCGGATCCGGTCCTTCCTCAACAAGAGGCTCTTCGCAATCTTTCATCTTGAGATACATGATGTCTTCATCAGGGAATTCAAACATCATAGGCTGATAATCTTCAATCGGTTGCTCGGCGAGGTAGTCTGACAGAATACTACCTTTGATGGCCTTTTGTGACGTGTACTGAATGTCATACTCTGTTAGAATCATCTGCCAACGGGCAACACGTCCGGTGAGAGCCGGTTTCTCGAAGATGTACTTCACTGGATCCATCTTAGAAATCAACAAGGTGGTATGGTTCAACATATACTGTCTTAGTCGGCGAGCAGCCCAGGCCAAAGCACAGCAAGTTTTCTCGAGCAGTGAATATCTTGTTTCACAGTCGGTAAACTTTTTGCTAAGGTAGTATATGGCATGCTCTTTTCGACCAGACTCGTCATGCTGTCCCAATACACACCCCATCGAGTTCTCAGTCACTGACAGGTACATTATCAGAGGTCTCCCTGGAACTGGAGGTATGAGGATTGAAGGTTTCTGTAAATACTCTTTAATCTTGTCAAAAGCTTTCTGACAGTCATCATTCCACTTGATCGCTTGATTCTTTCTGAGCAGTTTGAAAATTGGTTCACATGTAGCAGTTAGATGAGATATGAACCTTGCAATGTAGTTTAATCTCCCTAAAAACCCACGGACTTGCTTCTCCGTTTTCGGTTCAGGCATCTCTTGAATAGCTTTGACTTTCGCTGGATCAACCTCAATCCCTTTCTCACTGACAATGAAGCCTAAAAGCTTCCCTGATCTCACCCCAAACGTACACTTGTTCGGATTCAACCTCAGCTTGAACTTTCTCAACCGGTCAAATAGCTTCTGCAAATTAACCAGGTGTTCCTCTTCTGTCTGCGACTTTGCAATCATATCATCTACATACACTTCAATCTCTTTGTGCATCATGTCATGAAAAAGAGTCGTCATTGCCCTCTGATAGGTAGCACCGGCATTCTTTAGCCCAAATGGCATCACCTTATAGCAGAACGTGCCCCAAGGTGTAATGAATGTCGTCTTTTCCATGTCCTCTGGCGCCATCTTGATCTGGTTATATCCGGAGAAACCATCCATGAAAGAGAATACCGAGGATTGAGCCGTATTATCAACCAATACATCAATGTGAGGTAAAGGGAAATCATCTTTTGGACTCGCTCTATTCAAATCCCGGTAATCGACACACATTCTGACTTTGCCATCCTTCTTCGGCACAGGAACAATGTTGGCCACCCACGGCGGATAACTTGTAACAGCCAAAAAACCCGCATCCCACTGCTTCTGAACCTCTTCCTTGATCTTAGTTGCCATGTCAGGACTCGTTCTACGAAGCTTCTGCTTGACCGAAGGACACCCTTCTCTAAGAGGTAATCGATGCACCACAATGTCTGTATCTAAACCAGGCATATCTTGATATGACCAGGCGAATACTTCCACATATTCTCTCAGCATCTCAATCAGCCTCCTCTTGACAGAGTCCTCTAAAGCAGCCCCAATCTTGATTTCTCTTTTGGCGTCCTCAGTACCCAAATTAACAACTTCCAACTCCTCCTGATGAGGTTGGATGACCCTTTCCTCCTGCTTCAGCAATCTGGCCAATTCTGCAGGGAGTTCACAGTCTTCCTCACTTTCCTCTTCAGCTTGGTAGATGGGATTGTCGAAATCATACTGAGCCATAACAGAACTGTTCATAGTGAATGCCATAAGATCGCTTCTGCATGTTTAATGCTTTGTTTTAGAAAAAAGAGTTCAATAAAGTCACAAAAAACAAAAACATTGCCATTTTTATTGTTTTTGAAAAAGGATGAAAACAAAAAATAGAAAGGCAGGGATCACGAAGTTTGATTTCAAAAAATGTCCTTCATTAATGATAATCATTAAAACATGATGAGGCCCTACAATGAATCACTACGCCTTGGGCAGAACGTAGGATTTTCATGCAAAATGACAAAACAACAGAAAATTACTCTGTCAGAAGAGTAACTTGAACCACTTCTTCAGCCGTCCAGTTGTTGATAGACCCCCCTGGTGCACACGGGCGAACCCAGTTGTCCAGATCACAATCACTGTCACAGTCTTCACTACCGGTTGCAGAGACATCGCCATGATTCATCAGCCCAGCGCTGGTAAAGGTACTCGGACCCGCTTGACCATTCTGCTCTGCTCGGAGAGGCTCGTAACCAACACCAAATTTGTCTTCTTTAACCGGCAAATCCACCATCTTGCCCCAGCCTTCAGCTTTGCCAGAATCAACAACCTCCTTAGCCTGCTTGTAAGAAGTGATTGAAGCACCTGGCTTCCTCTGCTCAGCGTACGCCACTTTCTCAAGAGCCACAGTCTCAAACGCCTGGCATAAGGTTTCGTGGATTTCGCCATCCACCTCAACATATTTGAACGAGGATAGATGACTCACCAGAATCTCTTCTTCACCGCACACAGTCACAATCTGACCGTTCCAGACATACTTGAGCTTTTGATGGAGAGTCGACGAGACTGCCCCTGCTGCATGAATCCATGGACGCCCCAACAAACAACTGTAGGCGGGCTGGATGTCCATAACATAGAAGATGATATCGAATACCTCAGGACCTATCTTCACAGGCAAGGTAACTTCCCCACACACAGAACGTTTGGATCCGTCGAAAGCACGAACGATCAGGTCACTGGGATTAAGCACAAACCCTTCCGCATCAATCTTCCTCAGAATCTGCTTAGGCAGCACATTCAGCGACGACCCGGTGTCTACTAATACGTGAGACAACACTGCCCCCTTGCACTCCATGGTGATGTGCAAGGCTTTGTTATGGTTTCGCCCTTCAGGCGGTAAGTCCAGGTTGGTGAAACCACACCATGCCTGGTGCTCACATTGGCCATCACACCCTCCAGTTGATTGACAGAAATCTCCTGAGGTACGTAAGCCAGGTTCAACATCTTCAGCAAGGCATTACGGTGTGCCTCAGAGCACAACAACAGTGAAAGTATAGAAATCTTGGACGGAGTTTGATTCAACTGGTCTACAATCTTGTAGTCACTCTTCTTGATTATCTTCATAAACTCGTCCACATCCTTCTCAAATGACCCCTCGGGCGCTTCCTTCTGGACAGGTTCTTCCTCAACCACAGCTTGCTTACCCTTTGCTTTGGCGAGAGCCTCAGCATTATTGTCCCTCAAAGGCTGCGGTGCGAACAGACGACCACTTCTGGTAAAACCTCCTGGACCCCCTACATTATCCACAGCCGGACCAACAGTTGCAGGAACTCTATTCGGTAAACCAATTGTCACTGGAGTTTGATTCACTGGTCTCGTCTGACTTTCAGCCCTTCTGTTACTGCGGTAAGCATTATCATACTTCCACGGCACGGCTCTACTATTCTCAACAGCCCTTCTTCCAGACGCAACGTAGCAGTTGGAACACTGATGGTTACAGGCACGGGAATGGTAACTGGGGTACCATTTGCTGCAGGTGCGCTAACAACCCTTTGTCCATGTTCTTCAGTTGGTTTAAAGTAAATGGTGATAGTTGACACTGTTCCACGATCTTTTACAGCCCTTTTGAATTGCAAACAACCCTCATCCATCATACCCTGGATATCGGCCCTTAACTGGTCGCAACCATTCTCTGATTCTGCACAGCCCAAACAATCCTCATCACAACCCGAGTAGACACCCCCACTCAGCAGACGGCCCTTCACAACTAACAGAGAAGTCTGAACATCATCAACATTAACAACCAGATCTTCAACTTCTTTCCCCTCAATATTGTTCACTCTATGCCCACCATGCTGAGGCATAGGGTTGTTTACGACATTAGGCACTGGAGCGAAGTTGATTGCCTTGGCATCGATCAAATCTTGAACCTTGTGCTGGAGAGCCCGACACTTCTCAGTATGATGCCCTAGTGCCCCAGAGTGAAAGTCACAACGGACGTTGGCGTCGTACCCAGGAGGCAATACTGTAGGCGGAGCCATTGTACGCATCTCAACCATCCCCAACCTGAGTAATTCGGGCAGCAGTTCGGCGTACGACATGGGTATCGAATCAAAACGTCGATCAGGTATCCTTTGTTTGGGCTGATACGGACGTTGTTGTTGTTGTTGTTGTTGCGGTTGTTGAACTCTTTGTTGTTGTTGCTGACGAGGTTGAGGTGCCGGAATGGTTACTGCAGCTGCTTGACGGTATTCACTTCTATTCTGATCTCTGCGGTGTTGAACAGCATTAGTTTCACCCTCTCTTCGACGAGGTGCCCCAGCAAATGGCTTCTTAGAGGAAGAGGAACCAGCATCTTGGATCTTCCCAGTTTTAATCAAGCTCTCAGTCCTCTCTCCACAAATGACAACATCAGAAAAACTACCGAATGGGCAGCTCCCCATCCGGTCCATAAACACACCCTGAAGAGTACCGATAAACATATCTGTCAACTCCCTCTCCAGCATAGGGGGTTGAACTCTAGCAGCCAGTTCACGCCACCTCTGAGCGTACTCCTTGAAGCTCTCATTGGATTTCTGACAAAGACTCTGCAGCTGAGTCCGGCTAGGCGCCATGTCCATGTTGTGTTTATACTGCCTCAAGAAGGCCTCACCCAGATCTCTCCAGCATCGGATCGAATCTCTCTTCAATTCCGAGTACCAGTCCAAAGAAGCCCCAGATAGACTATCTTGGAAAAAATACATCCACATCTTTTCATCATCGGTATACGCAGAGATTTTTCGATAATAAGCCTGCACATGGGTGCGAGGGCAAGAAGTACCGTTGTATTTATCGAAGGACGGTGCTTTGAACTTGTGAGGGATTCTCAAACCTTCCACCAACCCCATATTGGTAACATCAAAACCGAGAGAATTCTGACATTCCATAGCACGGATCTTCTCAGCAAGAGCCTCAACTTTGCGGTCTCTCTCGTTAACCCTTCCCAGAACGTCTTCGTCTTCACTGAGCAGAGAGAACATATCCTCTTGTCTGTCAACAATCGGAACAGGATTACGGGCCGGAGCACGGACTACTCTGATATTAGCGGCATCTGGAACAATAGGTTGACCGTTGATTCGAATACCCCCCAACTCATCACCTACAGCATAGTTGTTGACGGGTACAGCAGCAGCAACATTGTTATCATTGACCGGGCCTCCCTCTGGCGGAGCATGGTTGACCGGTGGATTTGCAGCCTCTTGTCTCTGAACCATGGCTCGGAGTTCTTCTTGACCTTGTGCAACCCCTTGCATCATATTCATAAACTGGGCCATGCTAGCCTTCATCTCAGCCAACTCAGCTTGAAATTGATCCATACTTCTCTGTTGATTCAGTCTTGTTGAGTAGCGGTGCGGACGTTGATCAGCTATCCTGCCTAAAACAGGAACCAGAGTGAGAAGTCACGACCAAGAACACCTGTTATGCAAAATGATATGAGTATGATGCTAATGATGCGTATGATGCGCATGATATGCTCATTTCTCAGGCATTCAAAGAGCCTGACCCATCCTGAAAAGATGGCAACCTACAACAACAAGAGAACAAACAGATACAAGGAAAATGAGAACAACAGGGAAATACTGACAACCTTATCCATACATAAGAGTAAAAAGGTCAATACCACCGAGTCAACAGAAAATTCGCATAAACAGAGTACAAAGAAATGAATCCCATCCAACAAGCCTGGAGGTGATTCTCAACAATGAAGATCCAAAGACGGAGTACAAACAAATGAATCCCATCCAACAAGCCTGGAGGTGATTCTCAACAAAACACAAACGAAGATACAAACTAAGACAGACGGTCTTCTGGAATGAGGGTCTTCAGGTAATGGCACTGGTCTATCAACAGTGTGCATTCTGAACATTCTGGTAGAGGGGTGATCTTCTCCTTCAACTGTCTTCTGAGCTCCAAGACTTCTCCTCCAAGATAGTCCTCTGATTTCTGTCTCAACTCCATCTCCTTCTTCAACTGAGCGTCTTTGTCTCTGAGTTGCTTCTCTAGGTCTCTGATCTTCTTCTGATAGTTGGCTTCTGCTCTCTGCAGTCTCAAGCGCTCCCTATGCTCCTCATCCAACATAGACTCTATCTCCTCATATGATCTCTTCTTGCTCCTTGCTCTGCTAGCATCTTCTCCTTGCACTTCCCTGAGTTGATGGGCCATGTGCAACCTATCAGCTTTAGCTTTGTACAACTCCATATGGGTGTCTTGCTCCTTCTCCCTCAACCGACGACTCTCCATCAGAGCTTGCTTATAGTGCTCAGCAGGCACACTATCAGCAAGAATTAAGGGTGGTTGCTCTTGCAACGGTTCCATCCTATCGTAGGGTAGCAACAAAGTTTCCACTCTCTTCTTTACCCAATCAGTGTAATCAGGCATGGCTATGGCAAACTTCTTCCCTAAGACGGATCCATCTCTGACACCAATGGACTTCCAAGCTCTTCCAATCTGCTCCAACCTAACAGGGTCATCCTTCTTCTCAAAGTACACACTCTCAGCTATCTCAGCTTCAAGTGGTCTTCTACTCATAACAAAACCTAACTGGCGAAGAGAAAGAACTGGATTATAATTTATACAACCCTTGGTCCCCACGAGTGGCACATTCCGGAATTCTCCACAGCTCATAATAACATTCTTCACATTCATCCGGTAAGATTGCCATCTGATGTCATAAGAGGTGAGCGACATGACCCTCTGAGTCCACTTGAGAGTGCTCTGAGTGTCCACAAAGGGTCCACTACCAGGCAGGAGTGACATGAACCATCTAAACAGGAGAGGTAGACAGCACCTGATGGCTCCACCCTTACCATGCCTACTGTGGATGGCATAGTAAGTATCAGCTAACAAGGTGGGGACTGGATTTCCTCTGATGAAAATGCTGATGGCAGCATGGTCAACAAAATTTGGCATACTGGGAAATAGGATGATTCCATATATCAAGGCGGCAAGCTGTGCGTGAAAAGCTTCCCAATTTCCCTTCTCTGCTTCATCTCTGGCTATTCTCAGAAGAAACTTCGACGGCAGACCCACAACTCCCCCACTGGGCTTCCAATTATCACAAACTTCCTTAACATTCAACCGGAGAGCTCTGGCAACAACCTTAAAGTCAACCTCCTTTGGTACGTCCAAGAAAGGAACCTGATGCTGAATCGGGATGCTCAACAGTATAGAATACTCCTCGAGAGTAGGTGCTAACTGGTAATCTTGGAATGTGAAACATCTAAGCTCCGGGTCATAGAACTGAAGAAGTGTCTGCAACGGCACCGGGTCAACTACTGTCTTCAATACTGTCAGGATATCCCCATACTGATTCACGAACCCCCCCAAACGATCACTGGTCACAAGACTGCCCAACTCAATCAGAGGCGTCAAAGGCTCCCGGTGAAAAACGTAGATACAAGTCTTCCGCTTCAACTCTGGGACTGTTGCCATCTCTATTAGTGAACAAGCTCTGGAATGTACCTGAGAAATGATATGCATGCAGGGATTAGTTTTTTTTTTTTTTTTTTTTTTTTTTTTTTTTTCTTTTTTTTTTTGCGTATCTTTTTGAAAATAAATATGCTATGATGCACATGATGCAGACACAACTGGCTGGCGGTGCATCTCTGATCACAAAGTCGAAGCTTCGGTCTAAACTCAGAACCCAAATCCAACTTGAAAACCCAAGGTCAACTGAATATACTGTTGTCTGAACCCAAAGTCACCAACAGAACCATAAGTCACCAACAGTACCTGTAATGATGAACCCTTCCCCACTCACGGGTGTAGTCTAGGCCAGGGTAAGGTCAAGAGAAACGCAGGATAAACAACCCTTTCAAGAATATCATCCTGTGCACACCCGATGTATGCACCGATAATACCCCATCAGAGTCTGAACTGCTCGTGATATCAATGTTCCGCTAAGTGGCGTACACCACCCGCTTCCCATGAATCACTCTATTCCTAGGTTTCCTAGATTTCACTCATGGTCTGGGTATTGGACCTTTTACCTCAACTGACTCCCACCCCACAAAGAAAAACAGACAACCAGCCAGGAAGAATGAATAATGAATATGAATGCAAACATTAATGCACACAATAAATGCAAACAATAAATGAAATGAACAAATAATGAATGCAATAAATAAACACAGCACAAAGCAACCAAAACCCTAACCTAGAGAGCGCTAGGAGAGACTCGCTCAGGGAAGAAGGACCAGCACAGGTCAACTTCTCTGGTTTCCCCAGCAGAGTCGCCAGCTGTCGCATCACGCGAAAAACCGGCGGGAAAACAAGAACAACAGAGCCGTCACCGTGCGTTATTTATCCCAAAAGAGGGAAAGGAAACGCTCAGAGTAAACCTGGGAAAAGACATGGTCTCGCGACCAAAGAGTATGGGTTCGGGAGTCGGTTATGCGAAGGGAAGGTATTAGCACCCCTACGCATCCGTAGTACTCTACGGGATCCACGCACAATAGGAAGGAAAATGGTTGCTAAACACTGCTCAAAACACACACACACTGGCTGAAAGAGACACAAGAAACTGACTGAAACTGACTCGGCAGGATACCGCATCCTGGGCCTACTTAGTCTATCAGGCATAGACATCAGAGTCGAAGTAGTTCGGGCTGGGGAAACGACACATGCTCGCTAGGATGTCGCATCCTATGCATACGTATCTTCTCGGACGAGAGAAGACTCAGAGCATTCGTAGCTCGGCTGACACGCACACAAACAAAAACAGGCACAGGCAAACGTGGAGCCCGAATGCCAATCACTGGACTTACATCAGCATCCGAACCAAACACACGCACACTGGAACCCAAATGCCACTCGATGGACTTACATCAGCTTTCAAGCACACGACAGCACAAAACAAAGACACAGGCGACAAATTGCTAAGGAGTCAGGCACTCGAGCCTAGCAACTGTCAAACAACACACACAAAAAGAAAAAGGGCGCCCGGAGAGATCAGCTCAATCTCCTGCCTACATACTTCATCTGGTATGAAGATCAGGGCGATGTAGTTCCCCTACGCAGGGATAAAGGACTAGCCTAACCAGATAACAGAGGGAGACACAACTAGGGAGACTACGACTCGAGCCTAGATGTTATCATGCAAATCATCCCTAAGTTAAGGTTTCTAGCTAACTGGCACAGGGAGCCAGCCTATCCTAAGTATGGCTTGCACAGGAAGCAAGCCACACACACACTTAACTTGCACAGGAAGCAAGCCAAGCAAAACCTACTTGCACAGGAAGCAAGTCTAAACTAATCCTAACTTGCACAGGAAGCAAGTCAAACAATCCTAACTTGCACAGGAAGCAAGTCAAACAATCCTAACTTGCACAGGAAGCAAGTCAAACAATCCTAACTTGCACAGGAAGCAAGTCAAACAATCCTACAAGCACAGATAGCACACACTATATACAAGCAAGTGGCTCAAACAAGGCTAGGTTTTAGTCGAGGGGTCATATCAACCTCAACAAACAAACCTCTGGAACTGGGTGAATGTTGCTCTTAACCTTGCCATTGCGGGGCTAAGGTGAAGCAGATGAAAGGAGATGAGGGGTGTGCCTCATTGCTTCTATCCCTGGCCTGGGAGAGCATTTGACAAGAATGTGTGGGTTCAGAAAGTGGGAACCCTTCTACACATTTGAAACTGACTCAACTGTACAATTGTACAAGATCTTGGGTTTGTATCTGAAATGCATCAACACAGTGGTGTGAGCAAAGCAGATGACACACTGAATAGTGGGGGATAGATTGCATATCCCTACCTTCCACCAATTGCCTCTTCACTTAGGAGGACTTTGACTCTATGCAAGGACAAAAGTAAACATCCACAAACATTGCCTCTTAAGGAGGACTTCAGACAGTTGCCTGGCCAAGTAACAGGCCAGGTCTTCCAGACTACATGAAGGCAAAGAGACATACCTCAATGCAAATTGCTTATACAAGCAAAGCAAAGCAAAGTTCACAAGGAACTAAAAGCAACTAAAGTACCTGAAATCAGTCAAGCACAGTTAGTATACAAGTCAGAGTTAAATCAAAATGAAACAGACATCAACCAGTCAACACAAGCTAGTGAATGTGCAAGGCACAAAGCTTAAAGCATGTGAGCCAAGCTACCTACAAGACAAAGAGGTTAGACAATGATATTTAAGCAAGCTCAATCAAAAGAATTGGTCTCAATGGCCATTTGATGGTCAACCTGAAAACACAAGCTCAAAGGTGAGTAACAGGACCACTAGGGCAAGCCTAGGGTCAAAAGAGAATAAGAAAAGTCAAAACAGCATGGGTTAAGTATCCAAAATCATGTTCACACAATCAAGAAACAAAACCAATTGGGTCCACATTCATATCAATCACTATCATCATTTCATGATCAAATTAGGTCAAAACATGGCATTTAGAAGCTCACAGAAGTCAACAGCAAGACTTGAATCAAAAGCAATCCTAAACATTTCCAAAAATCACCAAATAAATCATGATCAATCACAACCCATAGCATGGTATGCATGTCAAATTTCATCTCATTTGGACAAGTGGAAGGCAGTCAATGAAAATCAGAAAGTCAAAGCAATTTTGAACATGCTCAAAGAAGTCAACCAAACATGCATCAACTTAGAAAAATCATAAGTCAGAGATGGTGTATGATAAATGAATGGGACCAAAACCATGGCAAAGATGAGGATGTCTAGTTATCTCATGTAAAATTTCATGTCCATCCAATAAAGTATGAGAATTTCACAAATGAAAAGGGAACATGTGTCACACAAAGTCAACATTTGACTAACCAGGGGAGAAAATCTCAAACAATTAGGAAATGCCACAAATAATTCCAAGAAAATTCACATGTAAACTAGACATACAAGAGTAGGTTCATGAAAAACTTCAATCCATTTTGAGGTCAAGAAGCATGGCTATGAAAATCATGAAGTTGGACATCAATGGTGTGACACAAATTGTCACACCCTAATTCAAAAAATCATAACTCACAAACCACAAATGATAAATTCACAAACTTTACACCAAAATCACCATGAGTGTGTCTAGTTTGAGCACAAAAAATTTGGGAGCCATTGGATACATTCTCATCATTTCACAAATGTTTTGGCAAAGTGTACAAAATTTGGTCACATGTCACAAACCCTAAGGCCATTTAAAAACTACTCATCCAAAAATTCTGGAAAAATAATGATAAAAAAGTAGAGATCATGATGAACACAACACAAAAAAATCCCATTAAAATTGAAGCATTTATGATTTTTGGAAGATTGGTTATAAAATGTGAAATTAAAATGGAATAAAATGGATTAATTAAAGGAGAATGGCAATGTTGTAATTGTTTGCGCCACTAATCTAAACGATGCCGTTTTGGCCATTGCAAGGAAATGTTTTGATTGGCTGTTGGAAACAAGCCAGGCCATGCACGTGAAAATGGAAGAAAATCTGGAAAAATGCAATGAAGAACTAGGGTTTCTACTGTAGCAGCAATGTCTCATCCCTTCCCCAAATCGAATTTCACAAACTTGCCCAGAAATCTCAATTGAGGACATCAACATGATCATCAAGCAATGGCAAACAAGAATCTATCATTGGTTTTTATTAAAACACAAACACATTCATGAATCGAGCATAAACATATTTCCACATCAAACTTGTTTTCATCACAACTTCATGAATACACAACCATTTTCAAAAAGAAAAGCATCATGACACTCAGCATCAAAAGACCTTTTAAAATCATGTATTGATTAAACAAAAGGGGGGGGTCGAATCCATACCAAAAATTGAAGCAGAATGAGAAACAGTGTGGTTTTGGCCTTTTAATGGTGAGACAGATGAAGTAAGGCCTTCCAAGTGTTGATTGGTTGAAGAGCTTTGGCTTGTGGATGCTTGGAATGACCTTAAACAAACTCTGCCATGGCTGTATGCTTCTTTAGAACAGTGCTGGCAAATGAACTCCCAGTTGACGAATGGTGCTGCAAGTAACCTCCAAATGATGGCCAGATGATAGAACAACAAAGGGATCCTTGAGTTCTTTAGAAGTTTTTTGACAGACTTTTTGAAATGCCAAAAATGAAGCCTTTTTTAGAATGAATGATTTCTGTCTTCTCATGTGTCATGGCTGCTGCTAGTTGGTTTCATTTGATGGAAAATGTTGAGGAAATGTTGTGTTGAGCAAGGCAGGACTTTGTTCTTTTGGGGGTTTGACAGGTTTTGGAACAAGTGCCAAGGATGAGTTTTTTAGAGGAGTGAACAAGTGTTTTGGTCTGTTGTCAAATGGCTGCTAGCAGTGTTTTCTTGACAGAAAAATGGTGTATAAAACCTGCTGTTAGAAGCAACAAACATGGCAAGGTTTTCTTTCTTTTTGAAGTTCTTTTGACAGCCTTTTGCAAGAATGCCAAGGTGAGTTTTCTGTTTAGGCCAAGTGACTTTGTGTGGCTGCTCCTACTGGTTTTTTTTTATGACAGGAAATGAGGTTTGGATATTGTGTCAAGCAGGGCCAGGCATTTGTTCCTTTGGAGATTTTTGGACAGAAAATGATCTTGGCCAAAATGTGATCTTTTGAGAGAGAGAGCACCAAGGCTTTTTGGCTGTGTTAGGTGGTGCTAGCAGGGTTCCATAGGACAGAAAAATGGTGAGGAAATATTGTTATCAAGCAAGGCAAGGTTTGGTCTTATGAAGTTTTTGACAGTTTAGGTAAATGCAAGTAAGATGATCCTTTTGAAAATGAATGAAGTTCCACTGGTTTTGTGCTGCAATTGGTGTTACTCATGACAGGAAAATGATGGTGAAAAACAATGCAAGGCTTAAGTCTTTTGTGAGCTTTTGTTGACTGTTTTGGAAAATGGCCAAGAGTGAGAGGTTTTTGTTTAGCATGAGTGAATTAACCAAGTTTTCTTGCCGTTGGATGTTGGCTGCCAGCAGTGTTATCTTGACAGAAAAATGCCATACCTCTGCTGTTGGATGTTGCCTTTTTTTTGAGTTTTGACAGCCCCTTTGCAAAATGGCCAAAAGTGATTTTTTGTATGAATGAATTTCTGTTGGTTTTGCCTGCTATTACTGACTTCTCATGACAGAAAATCATGGACAATTCTGCTGCCTTTGTGGTACAAGGCATGGCTCATGGATATGTGGGATATGGTGGTTGCAAATTGTACTTTTCTTCCCATTTTCAAGCAACTAGGCATGGCTATGTGATGGGTGCAAGTACTTGCACGAATTTGACTTTGTACATGCTGCAAATAACATTCCAAGCAAGTTCCAATTGGCCCCAAGTGTTAAAAATGCATAATTCAAAAAGTCAACCATTGGTCAAACTTGAATTTCACATATGCTAGGTTCAAAAATGCCATTTTGATTGGCAAGGTTTTGGTTCATGAAATTTATATTTTTGGAAAGAGGGGATCAAATGTGACTTGTAGGAAAAAACCCCACCAAAATTGGCCAAATGGTTTGAGAGATATGGCCTTTTGAAGTTCAAGATTTTCTGAAATCGATTCGATCATAACTTGCCAACCACACATGGGAATTGAGAGTTCTTTGAATTTTTGGAAATGGGAGAACAAGACCTTCAACTTTCATGTTGGGCAAAAATTCATTTGAAGCTTGTATCATGATGTAAGTTTGAGGATCAAGACTTTCCATTTTTGGTAAGTTTCAGTTACAGGCCCAGTTTCCACTTTTGGAAATTTTTGCTCTGGCTTCAAATTCTTCCATGATGGTGTTTGACATGATATATGAGGACTATTTGGCCATGAATGAGCTCTCACAAACCAATTCCATTCATCAAATCACTGATTAAATGGACAGTTGACCAACAGTTGACTTTTAGGGTTTCTGGCTGACTGCGCATTGACTGATGACTTCCAAACCCTAATTCCTTGAGAACTTGACTTCAAATGATGTCCCAAGTTGTATGAACTCTTGATTATTGATCATGGTGCCCAAATCCCACAAGGATGGCCACCATCCACTGCTTTGACTGACTGTTGACTGTCTAGGGTTTTTGACTGTCTGTGTGTGAACTGATGACCTCTGAGCCTTCAACCCTTGACTTGAACACTTCAAATGGACCCCCAAGTCATGTGATCTTGTTGGACAAACCCTAGGGCCTTGGCTCCTTGAGAAATGCACTTGCTTGCTTGGTTGACTGATCTCCTGATCAGTTTGACCTAATTCCTTGATTGGCTTGCACTTGAGGCAAATGAGGCAATGCAATGCTATGCAATGGACCATGATATGCTAGGACCTAATATGAAAATGTATGTACAATGATAGGTGCAAATTTGAGGTGCTACAGAAGTGAGTGATGAATTGACTCGTCTTCTCGAGCAAGATGAAAAGATTATTCATCCGTCTGAAGAGCAGATTGAGCTAGTCAACTTGGGTTCCGAAGATGATGTGAAGGAAGTCAAGATTGGGTCTCGACTGTGTCCAGATGTCAAGAAGGGGTTGATTGATCTTCTTCGAGAGTATTCAGATGTGTTTTATTGGTCCTATCAAGACATGCCTAGTTTGGATTCTGAGATTGTGGAGCATAGATTGTCGTTGAAGCCAGAATGCCCGCCAATCAAGCAGAAATTGAGAAGAACGCATCCTGATATAGCTGTGAAGATCAAGGAAGAAGTGCAAAAGCAGATTGAGTCGGTTTCCTTGTAACAACTGAGTATCCGCAATGGGTGGCCAATATTGTGCCTGTGCCAAAGAAAGATGGAAAAGTCCGCATGTGTGTTGACTATCGAGATTTGAATAAAGTCAGTCCGAAAGATGATTTCCCTCTGCCACACATTGATATGTTGGTAGACAATACTGCTAAATTCAAAGTCTTTTCGTTTATGGATGGATTTTCCGGATATAATCAGATCAAGATGGCACCCAAAGATATGGAGAAGACCATATTCATTACACCCTGGGGAACATTCTGTTATAGAGTGATGCCTTTCGGTCTAAAGAATGTTGGTGCGACTTACCAGAGAGCAATGACTACTCTTTTTCATGATATGATGCATAAAGAGATTGAAGTTTATGTCGATGACATGATTGCTAAATCAATTGATGAAGAGGAACATGTTGAGCATTTGTTGAAGCTATTCCAGCGTTTGAGGAAGTATAAACTCCGCTTGAATCCCAATAAGTGTACTTTTGGTGTTCGTTCTGGTAAGTTGTTGGGCTTTATTGTCAACGAGAAGGGTATTGAAGTTTATCCTGCCAAGGTCAAAGCAATACAAGAGATGCATGCGCCCAAAATTGAGAAGCAAGTCAGAGGTTTTCTCGACCGCTTGAATTATATTTCCAGATTCATTTCCCACATGTCTGCCAGAAAGATGAGTCTTGTGATTGGAGCGAAGATTGCCAGAAAGCTTTTGACAGTATTAAAGAATATTTGCTTGAACCTCCGATTTTGTCTCCCCCTATTGAAGGAAGACCGTTGATCATGTATTTGACTGTACTCGAAGATAGTATGGGTTGTATTCTTGGTCAGCAAGGTGAGACTGGAAAGAAAGAATTTTCAATTTACTACCTCGGTAAGAAGTTCACCGACTATGAGACTCAGTATTCGATGCTTGAAAAGACTTGTTGCGCATTGGCTTGGGCTGCTAAGCGTCTCCGCCAGTATATGTTGAATCATACCACTTGGTTGATATCCAAAATGGATCCAATCAAGTATATATTTGAGAAGCCTGCTTTAACTGGGAGGATTGCCCGTTGGCAGATGTTGTTATCAGAGTATGATATCGAATACCGATCTCAAAAAGCAATCAAAGGTAGTATCTTGGCTGACCATTTGGCTCACCAACCAATTGAAGATTATCAGTCAGTGCAATATGATTTTCTTGATGAAGAGATTTTGTACTTGAAAATGAAAGATTGTGATGAACCATTGCTTCAAGAAGGGCCAGAACTTGGTTCCCCTTGGGGCATGGTATTTGATGGAGCTGTTAATCAATATGGAAATGGCATTGGGGCAGTGATTATTACTCCTCAAGGCACACATCTACCATTTACAACTAGATTAACTTTCAAGTGTACAAACAACAAGGCAGAGTATGAAGTTTGCATTATGGGGCTTGAAGAGGCCATGAATCTCAAAATCAAGTATTTGGATGTCTTCGGTGATTCAGATTTGGTTGTGAATCAAATCAAAGGAGAATGGGAGACAAATCAACCCGGTTTGATACCATATAGAGATTATGCAAGGAGGATTTCAACTTTCTTTACAAAGGTTCAGTTTTATCATATTCCTCGAGATGAAAACCGAATGGCAGATGCTCTTGAATGGTGATATACTATACAAGAGAAACTTCGACATGGTTTTGCTCAGATGCATGGATAAACACGAAGAAGACTTGTTGATGACTGAAGTGCATGAAGGTTCCTTTAGTACTCATTCCAATGGACATGCAATGGCGAAGAAGATGTTGCGAGCAAGTTACCATTGGCTGACAACGAAATCTGACTGTTGCAAATTTGTGAAGAAGTGTCACAAGTGTCAAATTTATGCTGATAAGATTCATGTTCCTCCGACACTATTGAATGTTATCTCTTCCCCATGGCCCTTCTCCATGTGGGGAATTGATATGATTGGGATGATTGAGCCCAAAGCTTCAAATGGACATCGTTTCATTTTAGTGGCAATTGACTACTTCACAAAATGGGTTGAAGCGACATTGTATGCAAATGTGACCAAGGAAGTTGTTATAAGGTTTATCAAGAATCAAATTATATGCCGTTATGGGGTGCCAAGTAAGATCATTACTGGCAATGGATCAAACTTGAATAACAATATGGTGGAAGCTCTTTGCAAGGACTTCAAGATTACACATCATAATTCTTCTCCCTACAGACCCAAGATGAATGGGTTTGTTGAAGCTGCGAACAAGAACATCAAGAAGATTATCCAGAAGATGGTTGTCACATATAAGGATTGGCATGATATGCTCCCTTTTGCTTTGCATGGGTATCGTACATCCATCCACACTTCAACAGGGGCAACCCCTTTCTCTCTTGTTTATGGTATGGAAGCAATGATCCCCGTAGAGGTTGAGATTCCTTCATTACGTGTGCTCATGGAAGCCAAGTTGACTGAGGCTGAATGGTGTTAGACCAGGTTTGATCAGTTGAATTTGATTGAAGAGAAGAGATTGACTGCCATGTGTCATGGTCAGTTGTATCAACAAAGGATGAAGAAAGCTTTTGATAAAAAGGTTAGACCTCGAGTGTTCAGAGAAGGTGACCTTGTGCTCAAGACGTTTTGACGTTCAAGCCAGATTCCAGAGGAAATAGACTCCTAATTATGAAGGCCCATATGTTGTTAAGAGAGCCTTTTCAGGCGGCGCATTGATTCTTACAACAATTGATGGTGAAGAGTTCACTCGTCCTGTGAACGCAGATGCAGTCAAGAAATACTTCGCCTAAAAAATAAAAGAATAGCTTGCTAAGTTGAAAACCCGAAAGGGCGGCTTAGGCAAAAATGAGCGTCTCGGTGGATTGAAAACCTGAAAGGGCGATCCAGGCAAAATTAGAGACATAAAACAGAAAGAATTTCCCGATAAGTTGAGCACCCCACCTTGGGGAAACTTATGCAAAAATTAGGGATTATGGCAAGTAACTGCATTCTGCTGATCTTCAGATTTTGAAGACTTGTTCTAGCACAAGGGTTGACATCAGTTCAACCCCAACAGTGGTCAAGAGCACAGTGGATATCAAGAGTTGGTAGAAGGATTAAGGATGATTTGTATTCAATGTAACCCTTTTTCCATGTAAATTACCATTTTCAAATTTGTAAAAATCCATGGAGTCTTGTCATTTACAGACTACCATTCCATTAAATAAAGTTGAGCTTTTATCCAAATTATTTCTACTCTTATTTACTTCAGGCAATAGTTTTAAATTTTTTTATGATCATTTTGAAATTAAATTTTTAAATCAAAATCAACTTTTTTCTTAAATATATAAAAGCAAGAATTTTTCCAAAGCAAGTAAAAGGAATATCAACAACATTTCAATGGATAGCAAGTCCTTAAGTGCGAAACATTAAAGGTTCCCCAAGAAGTTAATCCTCCAGGTATCCCTAGACGTTTGTGTTGATTCAGTTCCTCGGCGGAGTGTTTGATCCTCAGTGGAATTCCTTTCCTCGTCTCCATCTGAGTTGGTTGATTCAGATACCCTGCGGCGTGTTGTTTTCCCTGACAGAGTTTCTGCCTTCCCCAACGGAGTTTGTACATCCACAACAAAGTTCGTATTTCCTTAGCAGGGTTGATCTTCATAGGTGGTTGATCTTCCCCAGTAGATCGCATTGGTTTCCCCACCAATCACCATTCAACTTGCTCCCAGTCAAAGTTTCCTCCTGGTTTCTGAGAAACTTTAACCTTTCTCCTTTTCCCCACTGAGTTTGTTTCCTCATGGATGGTTGTTATTTCAGTTTCCTCCCCAGTTGATTTTCTGGATGGAATTACTCCCCTTGAGTTATGTCCTTATTGGGTTGAGCCTTGATTGAGCGTTTTCTTTCTAGTCTTACCTAGATAGATGCTTTGGTCCCTTGAGAGTCTATTACCCAGTAGCTGGTAATATTCTTCTTAGTTTGCAGTTTGTTACTTCTTGCCCACTACCCGACAAAACTACCCTTTTTTTTCTCCTCAGTAGAGTCCCCAGTGGATCTATTCCCCAGGAAGTATATCCTTGATATGTTCATCCTAACCGGTGACGAATATCTTTCTTTCCCCAGCCTGAGTCTATCCTTGATATGTTCACTTTAACCGGTGACGGGTATTCTCATTCTTTTGGTATTCTACCCAGTAAAAAGGTAGTTGTAATCCCTATTTTGTTCCCCAGAGAGTTAATCCTTGATATGTTCATATTAACCGATAACGGGGTTTCTTCTCCTTGTGGTTTTCTACCCAGTAACCGGTAGTTGTAAATACTACTTTTCCCCTGTGCGAAGTCTATCCTTGATATGTTCATCCTAACCAGTGACAGGTTTTCTCTTCTATGGTATTCTATCCAGTAACTGATAGATATAATCCCTATTTTTTACTCCTCATCAGAGTTGATCCTTGATATGTTCATCCTAACCGATGAGGGGTCTTCTCTTTGATTGGTTTTCCACCCAGTAACCGATAGTTGTAAATCCTACTTTGTCCCCTATTCAGAGTCTATCCTTGATATGTTCATCCTAACCGGTGACATATTTTCTCTCCGACTGTTTTCTATCCAGCTTTCAATAGATGTAATTCCTACCCTTTTTGTTCAGTTGGTATATCTTTGATATGTTCATCCTAACCGATGACGGGTATCCTCCTTGACATTTCCAGGCAAGTCTATCCTTGATATGTTCATCTTAACCGGTGACGGATTTTCTTCCCTGTCGAGTTTATCCTTGATATGTTCATCATAACCGATGACGGATACTCTCACCCTTGGTCTTCTGCCCAGTAACTGGTAGTTGTAAATCCTATCTTTTCTGCAGTTTCCCCAGCAAGGTTATTCTTACCCAGTAACCGGTAATGAATTTCCTCTCCTGAATCCTCAACGAGTCATCCTTGATATGTTCATCCTAACCGGTGATGGATGTTCTCTCTGTCAGATCTTTATTATCTCCTTACCCGGTAACAGGTAGTGTATAATAGGTTTCTACTTCTCCTGTGTTGAAGTTTATCTTCCCCAGTTGAATTGAGTGTGCATTTCCTTAGTGAAATCGCTTTTCCCCTGCATGATTCAAGTACTTCAGTGTTATTCTGATCTACTCGTATTCCCTGCAGATGTTGTTTTTCCCCATCTTTCCATTTTATATGGATGTCCTCGAGTCCCCCGGCAGTTTTAAGTCGTAGCCTGACCTACGCATAACCCCTTTTACCCCCCCCCCCTCCCCCAAGAGTCTTTGTCTCCCCGGTGAGTTTTCCTTACGGAATGCATTGTGCTCCTGTGGATTTTCGGTCTCTCTGATTTCTTTTTCCTTTGTGGAAATATTTCCCCACAGAGCATTAACTTTTGCATTCATGTCATATGCATCATGAGGTCTCTTAGGGACCAAAATTTGTTTCTCTATGTTGTTATTTAAGCCCATTCTACTGAGTCGAGTCGAAGATTTTAACCTTCACCTCCTCAGTTAGAATGTCTTTAAAAAGGGGCAGTTGTAAGACCCTTTTGACCCTAAGATCCCTCATGCAATTTCATCATAAGCATTAGCATTGGGATCATACCTTGGCATCCTCCTTACCCCTCTTTCATTGGGTTTATTTTGGAAGAGATCATCAAGTACTTTGTGATTGTATCATACTTGTGTATTATCATTCTACTAACCAAAATACAAAAATATGTCTTTGCATTTGCCTAACTCTTTTGTAGGCAGGGCATGCTCTCCATTGATATATCAAGTTCATATCTAGGGTTTGAGACCCTCATGACAAAAAGCACAACCATGAATTGATACAAGAATGGTTATGAGCATCATATATGAGTCCCAATGTTCTCTACATGTTTTATTGGTCAAGTTTTCTTCAAGAGTTTGAGGGTGATTTGCCTTGGAAACCCTAGTTTGACTGGGTATCTTGAGTAACTTCTCCAACAAGCTATCTCACCAATTGATCAAATTTCTCAAGGGACACTTCAAAATTTATCATCTTATGCATATATGATCTACCATGAACCAAGAAAGTCAAGAGAATTGGAATTTAGCAAGTTGGTTGATGGTGGTTGGCCTGATGAATTCATTTAATCAAAACTGGGTCTCCCTAGACCCTATCTCCTACAATTTTCACCATATGAAAATGATTACAATAGAAAACTTACTCTAAATGACATTACAAACAACTTTCATGTTGAGACCTAGAGCTAGTTTTTCTTGGAAAATCATTTTCTATATTGAAACATTATAGGTTATTTTGTCTAAACCCTAATTTGAAAGTCAACTTCCCAAGGCCATAACTTGCTCAATTTTTGTGATATGAAATGTTTCCAAGTTGCAAAATCAAATTGAATGTGTCTACTTAAACTTTTATGTTTGGAGTGGGAGCTAATTCAACTTTTTTGAGCATGTGATATAAGGTTACATTATAGGTCACTTTTGACCTATACCATTGATCAAGTGATTTTTCCAAACTTCAAAAATGCATAACTCTATCATTTCAAATCCAAATGACATGCAATTGGTGACAATTTTGAAGGTCTATGAAATATATACAACTTTGATGAAGACACTTTTCTCATTTGAAGCTCATATGAAAAGTTAAGCAAGGTGGAACATTGAGACATATGGCTTAACACTTAGAAAATTTTTGATATGTCAAAAATTTCCAAACTTCCACCTTAAATTTCTTTATGATACAAACTCCAAATGGAAAAGTGTTGAACATGAAAGTTATTCCTCTCAATCTCACCTTTCCAAAGAGCTCAAATTCATCCATTTTGGACAAGGAATGCATAGGCTACGCATGGCATGAACATGGTGCCATCACTTGGCAAGGATCAAACTTCAAATCTTCATGTACACTTGCCTTGCAACCCAAGTTGAATTCAGACTATCTCACACTCATTTGTGGACTTAGGGCAATGATTTTATGGGCCTATACGCGCCCATGCACCTATGCATCATCAATACCAAATTTGAAAACTGGATTTCAAGTGTGCAAAAAGCAATGGTTTCAGCTATAAATAAAGTCTCATATGCTCAGCATTGGACACACATTGGCGCCAACTTTGATCCCTAATCTCTAACCCTCATATTGCAAAGGATAATCCTGAAAAATTTACTTGAATTTGAGTTTGAATTTCCACTATTTTGAAATTCAAAACTCCAGGGATCCACAACCTTTTGAGCATTTAATCCTTCTTGTGCAAGCATTTGAAGTGAGATCAAACACGAGCAAGAGCAAGATCAGTTGAATCCAGACCTCCATTGAAGGTATTTTTCAGAAATTTTGATCTCTCCGGTTCTCTCTAATTATTGCTCAATTCTATTGATTCTTTGGTTGTTTGAAGTCCTACCAATGTAGGCAAGAAGATTGAGTTGCTTAGAGGCCAAATCGAAGCAACTCAGTTCATGTACCTCAAATTTCAATTCCACGTATCTCGCAATATACTTGGAGTTAGAGTGAATTGAGGCTAGATTCGAACTCAGTGCCGTTTTTACTTTGAAATCATGTCCTTGTTTTTAATTTTGGTGATGGTTATGACTGAACCAGTCCGGCGAGGTTCGCTGGAGAAGACAACCGGTCCTTGGCCACCGATGGTGTGCTGGATGGTTCTGAGCCATATGATCCTTTTTAAATGATCTAATCATGAGCGTTCCTTTTGAATACCAACTGTGTGGCACGCTGACTTAAGTGCACAATGGAACGCGCGTTGGTGGCCATTTGATCTTCCACCTCAATTAATGAGGGAGATCAAGTGGTCCATGTTTTTTCTGATATTTTAATTTTCATTTTAATTGCTTTATTTTCAATAATTCATATTAAATTTAATATTGATCCAAAAAATATGGAACTTTCACTAAAAAAATTCAAATATATTCCTCTTTCATATTATGAATTAAAATTATTTTTTGGATCATTATTATAATTTTTCATGAATTAATTGATTTTGCATTTGTTTTTAATTGTTTAAAAATATTTTTAAATGTCCAAAAATTATGAAATTTTTTCTCCAAGGTCCTTTGACCTTGTTTGACCTATGATAAATCTCATGGCCATTTCTTTGGTGTTTTGATGAGATTTTAGGAATTGAACAAACCATATTTAATTTAAATGCACTATTTTAGTATTTTTAATTTGAATAAATGCCAAATAAATTTGTTGACCAATTGTGATGACTTGTTTATGTTTGACTCTTGTTGTTGACTCTTGTTGTTGGGCCTTGGTTGATTTGACTTTGTCAAATTAATATCATTGGATTTAGGGGATTGGTGGAATGTACATTCCATCTCCCAAAATGAATGGATGATATTAATTTGGTAAAAGTCCTCCTTTGACCAATTTGTGTTTTGATCCATTTCCCTCCCACTTCATCTTATTCCCTTTCTTCATTCATTCATTCCATTTGGCCTATGATATCTCAAAATCCTAAGGCTAGTTGATTGAAAAATTGACATGAGTATGGATGAGATTAAGCCACCCCTTTTGCATATTCTTTTTGTGTGTGGTGTGTTTCATGAGCATAGTCTACTATACTATGTCTCTAACATGCATTAACACCAAAAATTTATTCCCCAACCTCAAATTGTTGTGACTTCTACATAAGTCCAATTACGATTGCTTAACATAGCGCTTTGTGACATAAAAAGCATAAGCATTCTAGTTAGTGAGATTGTAAATCTCCCTTCTTTCATGGTATTGTGTGGAAACTTGGCCTTTTTTCCTTCCTTTGGAAGATGTCTTGGTTCAAGGATCCATGCTTGTGATAAGTGGGTTGAGTGTTCTCCAAAGAATGACTTCAATTAAAAAGCAAAAGCCAAGCAATACTAACTTCTAACCTATTAACTACTAACTTTTAATTTCAAGCCTTTACTTTAATGCAATTTAGTTTTAGCACTTTATTTCATTTGCCATTGTTCATATCATCCTATTTGTTTATGTTAATGCAATTTTCACTTTGTCCATTTGGACCATATTGTGTGATATATTTTGTTTGTGTATAGTTTGTTTGTTTGTGTGGTATTTGACCATTAATGTACATAATAATAACAAAAAAAACCCTAAAAACTTTTGTGGAATTCATCTGTTACATGGGCTATTTTGGAGAAGATCATGGAATGGATAAGCTTGGATGTGGCTATCTTTATTTGATTCCTTTCTCTTCAAGATAATATAATTGTTCATTGTGTTGTTTGATTATAAAAGTCCAAGGGAATTCTGGGTTTCTATTGACATTCTTGTCTATTGGATTGCTACCCACTTGGTCAGATCTTTTCAACTCTAAACTTTTAAATTTTGTACATAGGGTAGTCTCTTCATCTTCTTCCCATTTCTTTAATTTCAAAATCTCTTTCTCCATTTTTCAAAATCTTCTTTGTGTGAACTACTTTTGTTCTAAACTTTGACCACTTTGCAAAAAGATAGAAACTTTGGCCTTATGCCATTGCATTTTCAAACTTCTTTTCTTAAATTAAACTTGTAAATAAACTTAACTATACTTGACCTAAACTTTCAAAAAGCCAAAAAGAACTAACTCATTCAAACCATTTTAGGCCTTTGTGCCTTTCAAACTTAAATTTTGTTAAAAGTAATGCATCCACTTTGAAATTTGTATTACGAACTACGAGGTTTTGATCCCTCATTTTTATGTTGGTACGTAGGCATAAGACCGAAGGTCTTGTCAAACACAAAATATAATCAATGAATTCTTTTCTCATCCCCCCATTCTATTTATTTGTAAACATCACTTTATACCAAGTACATATGCACACAAAAAGGGCTCCCTAGGAGTACCTAGGACACTTTGGGTGCTAACACCTTCCCTCTGTGTAACCAACCCCCTTACGTGTAATCTTTAACATTTTATTAGGTTTGATTTGAAAACTTCTTACTTTTTGGGTTTTGTTTGTACTTTTTCCCTTTTCCTTTGGAAACAATAAAAGCGCGGTGGCGACTCTTGTTATTTGATCTCTAGTTTGTCAATAGCTTGATGATCATGAATTTACCGCTACAATAATCCCCACCAAGGTTTCCTTTCGAGGAATATTCCCTTGAGTATCCTACAAACTGGGGCAGAGCAAAACCATGATCATTTTGCATTAATTACATCGCTACGCTCATGCAATCATCTACAAGTTGTCATGATATATCTGAAGGAGAATGGCGATCCAAAACGCAGCGGAATTTAAAATTTCTCCTTTAATGATCCTTACGAATGAGCATGATCAGTGATAGAATCGTTACCTCTTGTGGCGATCACGAACGTTGAACGATGACAACGCCTCTACTCAGTCCACACGAATGGATTCCTTCAATCTCAGTGCTAGCTGCTACGAATGAAGGCTTTGAGTGAGAGAGAGAGAAACAAAATTGCAAGTGTAACAATGCTTCTACACAAGGGTTCTATTTATAGAACCACTTGTGTGGGCTGCAAGCTAAAAAGCCCACTCAAGTGTATATGGCCCATATCTTATAATATGCCAAAATCACTTAAGCGCGTCGTACCTTACCATATTTCGTATTCTACTTAAGTACACCGTACCTTACGATGTTCTATAATTCACTTAAGGGCATCGTATATTACAGTATTCCTTAATTACTCTATCTCTCATCAATCTATCCTTTGTGTGTGACCCTACAGGTTTTCGCGGCATTGGCAATTATATTAAATCACGTATTTAACATAATAAACAGTGAGCGGTATCTAGCAACACATCACTACTACCCAAGACACGAAAGTGTCATGTGATCTGACAAATCCTTCTGTGATAATAATTATGTGTATAATTACCTTTTTGCCCTTATGTCTATATTGAACACAGGGCATAGACCGTGTCATCCTTGTCTAGTTCAATATTGGGCCCATAGACATTTATCCTGTTACGCAGGATGGGCAAATTCCATCTAGGTCACTCATGTCCCTTAGCATGATTCGTGGAGTACCCATCAACTGTCTTTATGGTCATCCAATTACGGACAACGTTTAATCAGCAATAAGGCACTCGACTCTACATCTAGGGTCCATAGTGGTTTCAGGTCGAAGGGTGGTATACACCATTATCACCATAAGAATAACTTATGACACTTTGCATAACATTCTATATAGTATTCTCATAGCGGGTAAATCCATTATAAATATTACTCTTAATATTCATACCTATGTTTGAGACTTGATAACTCCTTATCCATGATCCATGAGATGTGATCATCAGTCTATAAACATAATAGTCTTCATGCTTTAATGTTATCCCACTTCACAATAAAGCTCGACTACGGATACTTTAAGAATAATGTCCTTATGTTTAATGTGACTAATGATTAAGTCACACTTGATACATTAAACTGACTATCTACTCCAGGGACTTTATTAAACAAACATAATAAAGAAAAAGCCTTTTATTATTAGTAAACAATTCGATACAAGTACCAAAAGTATTGGTCTCTAGGGCTTACCCCAACAATCTCCCACTAGCACTAGAGCCAATCAGGCATACCCCTAATGCCCATAGATCTAGTATGGCAATCATGCTTCTGTTGCGCAAGAGGCTTTGTCAGTGGGTCAACAATATTGTCAAGTGTAGGTACTCTGCATATTTTCACATCTCCTCTATCTATTATCTCTCGAATGAGGTGATAACGCCTAAGTATGTGTTTGGATCGTTGGTGAGATCTAGGCTCCTTAGCTTGTGCGATAGCACCATTGTTATCACAATAGAGACCAATGGGATCCACAATGCTAGGAACTTGCCAAGTTCACTAATGAACTTTTTGATCCAACCAACTTCCTTTGATGCACTCGAGGCAGCAATATACTCGGCCTCGGTTGTAGAATCAACAACTGTATCTTGCTTTGAACTTTTCCAGCTCACAACGCCACCGTTTAAGCAAAACACATAACCAGATTGCGATCTAAAGTCATCCTTATCTGTCTGGAAGCTAGCATCGGTGTATCCGATTACAGCCAACTCTTCCTGACCTCCATATATCAAGAATGAGTCCTTAGTCCTTCTCAAATACTTAAGGATATTCTTGACAGCTACCCAATGGGCATCACCAGGATCAGATTGGTACCTACTCGTTGCACTTAGAGCATACGAGACATCTGGTCGAGTACATAACATGGCATACATGATAGATCCTATTGCAGATGCATATGGAATCTTATTCATGCGATCCCTTTCTTCCTTAGTGTAATACCCCAAAATTTACCCTTCATTTTTCCCTGGGAGCATGGGATTTTGTTTTACACTTCATTAGCATCATACTAGGTCATACTCATTGCATACTGCATTAGTGACATGGAAATCAGGGTTTGATTGATCATTCCTTAGCAGAAGGAACCTACACAAGGCAAGATTGAGAATTGGACTTCATTCTCCAAGTATACAAGTTGCAAGGGTCTCAAGGAGGTCCAAGTGTCTTATTATGGTCCTCAGTGCATTAGTGAAAGATTCAGAGCTATCAGAGTATTCATCTGGATTTAATCAGGAAATTAGGGAGAATCCAAATAAGGTTAACGCTAGAGAGCTTCTATTTTTGCAAGGAAGCCTCACAAATAGAAAAATTAATTCGGTTCCGTTCATGCTCGCCCATATGATTTTAACTCTGAATAAGGCGGGACCGATTTCTTTTGGTGGATTAATTATGTCTATTGCTCGGGCACTTAACCTGAATAATGAGTTGGCTACCCTAGACCCCTTATCTCCTCGCACAATTAACTTAAAATTTCTGAGAGACATGAAATTGTGTCGCTCAAGGAGAGAAGGAGGTTATACACTTATGGTTCATGGTGTAGCCATCCCATATGTTATTCTACTTTGCACTAGACGTACCAATATACGTGACGAGAGGAATTGGACCTACGATTTAGATGCTCCACCTGTATTGGGTCCTCTTCCTCCTAACATTCCTGATGAGGCGGGACCAGACACAAATGATGAATATGATCAGAGAGAGAGATCTACCATACCACATGTGTCCCTCCATCATCCTTCACCACCACACACCGCACCATCTTCTTCTTTTGCAGGTATCACTCCTGGCTTCTATATTACAGAGGAGATGTGGCGTGACCACCTGGCTAGAGAGCAAAGGCGTGACGACCTACTCTCTACCATCCAACAACAAATGACGGATAATATGAACTTCATACAACAATCACAGCGGAGGACAGACAGGTCCTACGACACTGTCCTACAGTCCCTGCAAGTGATCACCGATACGCAAGCCCGTCAACAACAATACCACCAGAGACACATGACACTAATTGAAGCCACCCAAGGTTCCATTATTGGTAACCTTCGAGATGTGAGGACCGCTCAGGATGCCCTGCAGGCGAGGATGGATCAGAGAGACCGTCGTCGTACCCGATCACGTCGTCCACCTCAGGATGGCGAGGGCACTAGTGGTCAGCAATAGGTTGCCAGGTAACTCTTCCCTTATCTTATTTCGAAACATTGGGGACAATGTTCGATTTAAGTGTGGGAGGAGCATTTATCATTTTCCTTTTATTTTCAGTTTTATTTGCTGTTTTTAGACTATTTATTTCCTTTTAGTTGTTCAATTTCCCTTTTAGTTGTTTATTTTGCTTTCTAGTATAATGCATTTGTCTGACGAGTCACCAAATACAGTAGATCTTTAGTACAATCCTACCTCCCCATACCTTTAGCCTCACCAAAATTTTTTGCAAAAGAAAATAGTGTTATTCCGGAAGTTTTCAGGTTTTAAGGACATGTTTTGAGTAAGGATGCGGTGACTTGGGAGAACTTTGCGAAACATCAATATCTGTTTTAGCACCATAAGCTTCGTAAATATAGGAATCATTCCCGAAACCCCATATACCAT
The DNA here is from genome assembly GCF_024323335.1 of Lathyrus oleraceus. Lineage (NCBI taxonomy): Eukaryota > Viridiplantae > Streptophyta > Magnoliopsida > Fabales > Fabaceae > Lathyrus > Lathyrus oleraceus. The sequence continues at coordinate 51,757,762 of NC_066581.1, read as the reverse complement.
GGCCTTAATCATCATTTCTGAATAAGTCCTTAGTAGTTTATCTCAGCAGTCAGCTTCGGCCTACGCATCCTCTACGTAGGGGACCGATGCAAATAAGTGAATGATCCAGAAAAACAAAAAAATAAAAGAAAGCAAAAAGGAAACTCCGGTATAGGTGACCCTCACAAAGTCATTTAAACCAAAGAATTGTAAAAAATTGCTACAAAAAGAAAAAGAAAAGCAGTACCCACTGTTGGTTGGTTCAGAGGTATCTGGCACTGAACTCGGTAGGGCGGATTACGATCCGATCCCCCACAACTACAGTTGGATCCAATAAAAGGGTTTACACATGTTGATGTGCCAGAAACCCCAAGCTCTGATCATAATCACTAACAGGCCACTCTACTATGAAGCATGTACGGATAACGGGCTTAATGTGATTGCGCCTGAATGAAAAGGACACAAAAAGAGATGAAGAGGCAGGCCTAGGTATTGTGGGATAATATGGGTTGGTTAATATAGGAATGAAGTTTATGTCCGTATTTGCGGATTAGTGTTATCATGATACCCTTAGTTCACTCAGTTAGTACCTATCACTACATCCCGACTTGAACTTAGAATTTCTACCTGAAGCACTCGTTTACACCAGTTTTCCTTTTATGAGCTTTATAATGTTTTGCTTGAGGACAAGCAAAGGTTTAAGTGTGGGAGAGTTTGATCACACTAAAATTTACGTATTTTCGACTCTGATTTCACATGCATTCTAGTCATTTTATTGTCATTTTGTTGTGTTATTACTGTGTTTTCCTTTATTTTCAGGTTTTTACTTTAATCGGAGCCCCGATCGAGAAAAGGAGTGAAAAATGGCTAAAAACCCTAAAAATTTAGCATTTTGTGCTTATGGCTTACCCCATGGCGGGCGCCACAGACCAAGCCATGACGTGTCCAATTCAAACTTCCATCAACTCCCACGTTCTCCCACCACTTCCACTAAGGCGCCCAACTTTGTGCTTGTGGCGGGCGCCATGGCCTTGTGGCGGGCGCCACAAGAGGAAAACGGTTTCCTCTATTTTCTAGTTGAAGGGCATCCAAGTCAATTCCACCTTTTTTATTTGCTTATAAATAGAAACGCGAATTCAGTTTTACAACCACCCAAACTTAGAGCAGACGAAGATCCGAACGTTGGAACAAGGCGAAATCAGAAGCAACTTTGTTTCACTTAGGCATATATTCAGTTTTATAAAGTGGTAATCGCTTCGCATTGGAGTGTTACCACAATTGTGTAATTCAGTCTATGATAGAGTCTATACTCGAGTTTGGAGCACTTTGGAAGGAAGTTAATCCTGCCGCCATTTTCTTTTCCGCATTGCAATTTACTCAGCCCTCCGATTGGAGCAGGTTTTTATTACTCGCCTTTACTTTATTTATTTCCCGCACTCGCTTTTAATTCATTTATTTCCTGCACTCGCTTTTACTTTATTTATTTCCCGCACTCGCTTTTACTTTATTTATTTCCCGCACTCGCCTTTACTTTATTTATTTCCCGCACTCGCTTTAACTTTATTTATTTCCCGCACTCGCTTTTACTTTATTTATTTTTCGCACTCGCTTTTACTTTATTTATTTTTCGCACTCGCTTTAAATTATTTACTTTCCGCACTCGCACTACTTTTATTTATTTTAATGCACTTTTACTTTACCATGTCTAGCTAAATTTATAAGGCTAGAATGTAAGGATCGTAATTAAACCAGTAATCCGTACAATTGTTCGTAGAAACACTTAAAGGGATATTTTAACTTTCAAATTAAGTTTTCCCGCACTTCAATTCCGTTGGGTAAGATCGAAAGCCGTCCAACGTCTTTTTAAACTTAATTGTTTTTAACTATTTCAAAAACAGCGAAAACGCTTTGTTTAGTTCATTAGGAGTTTTTAACATTAAGAAGAAAAGAGATTTTAAAACTATTTTCGGACGCGTTTATAAGTTTAGAGTCTGGTTCGTAATAACCTCTTTCGGTTAAGAAATCCAGGTTATAATACTTTTCAACTTAGTCAAGATACTACATTTCTTAAAAATAAGTTTACTACTCTTACGCAATGCGCGCCTTTTTATAAGTGACAATAAGAGGGTTTGATTAGGGAGTACAACTCGGTTCTGAATACGCGAAAGCGACAGTTCCTGTTAAATTAGTTCTTTTCAAAGTAGGAAACATTGCCCATAAGTAGTTCTATTAGCAAGTACTTGGATTATCAACTGATTACGTGAATTACATTCGACCCTGTCTTTAAAAATTATATTCTATTTTCAATACTTTACTTTTAATTGCACACTACAAAAACACCTATTTTGACTGCCTTTGATAAACACCATAACAACAGATAACGATAGATTGACACTTGATCTCTGTGGTTCGATAATCTTTTATATTACTCTGACGCGTTCGTACACTTGCGAACACCAAGTTTTCCAACGCATCACGACTCCACTGGGGATAGAAATTTTCCTAGTGGGTTTTGCCTACTTTTCATATTTGTTGTATTGTATTGTATATGTTTTTTTGTGACATATTTTTGTGCAATTTGGGATTACTGTATTGTATGTAATGATTGAGTTGCTTGAATATTAATTCCTTGTATGCTTGGTGATCTTTGTGAGATGAGTTCTATACCCAGACTCGAGTGCACTTAGGATAGGAGAATGGCATAGTCTTGTCGACTTGTGTGGAGTTATTCCTTAGCAAGTTGACTTGCAAGTCCATTCATTTGGTGGAGGTTATGTTGGGATCAATAATGTCACACAAGTAAGTTGTGGTTAGACATTACTCTTTCCAATATAGACCTTAGAAGCCAAGGACCTTAGTTTACCAAGCCCATCTTGGCTTATTCTTAGGATGTAGTGCGAAAGTCGTTCAAGTGTAAGATTTGATACGATTGTTACGCGATACTACACTCATAAGAGTCTCTCTTGAGAATATTTTCGGAATACGAGTAGTCGTTTCTCCAATAATATCCGAAAGATGGGATGATGACTATGGGAACCTCTTGTAGAACATGTTTGGTAGGTTTAAACCCTAGTACACTCCCTTTTGGGTGGTTCTTAACCTAACTCTATGCTCGTGACTTACAACAAACCCTTGATTCATGGTTGATCCGTTCATGAATCCTTAATATCAATGGAACTTGGGTGTTGATAAGTGTCGCACCTCAAAAATGTGATCCCTCGCGATAGGACGCGGAAAAATGTTGTTCGAAACAGAGTCGCCACCGAACTTTATTTATCCCAATGAAGGAATAGGAAAATATCGAGAAAACCTTTAGAAATAAGAATAATGGTCGTCGCAACCATATTCGGGTTCGGGAGTCGATTACGCAAGGGGAAGGTATTAACACCCCTCATGTCCGTTGTACTCAACGGGAACCTTTTAGTCTGATTTTGCTATTTGATTGTTAATTGACTATTTATCTGCTTGCTTCGAGTGATTAGAATTGATGATAGATATGGATGAAGACCTCAGGAGGGGAAATGGGAGGTTTTTTATTAGTGTGCTCGCGAAGATACAACAATCTGCTGCCTACGTATCCTTATGGTGCAATAAGGAAATCAGAGCATTCGTAGTTCGGGCTACTACGAATATTTGGTGTGTTTTGTTTTGATGAACGACTGTGTATGTCGGCATTCTAAAGGCTAAACGTTGGCTTGTCTACTCTCGGGGGAGGCTCTAGCACGGGTTTGTTGGGCGCATTAGAAGGGATTGACAGTGTTCTTTTGAAAGGGTTTTGGTCACGCGGGGGTGACAAGTTGAAGTGATGTGTTTGGGTGTTTGATTGGTTTTGTTTCGATCCCATGGGGGCGAGAAGTTAGGTTTAATGTGTTTGAGATGTTTTTGGAGAACGACGAAAGATTGAGCAATGTGGTGTTCACCAATCGTCCAATTCTTTCGAGGAGTAATAAGGCGTCCGCCTTCTACTCCTTTTTCAATCGAATTATTTTTGAAAGTTTGTTTGTGGATGCTGAATACGCACGGTAGTGAGGCGTACGCCTCCTACTTTCTCATTCAAGGAATAATGAGGCGTGCGCCACCTATTCCCTTATCCAAGTTTATTTAGCGTGTTTTAGTCGGAAGTCGATAATTTGTGCAATATGGCGTACGCCAATTATTCAAATAATCGAGAGAGGGTGAGGCGTACGCCTCCCCTCTTTTATCATCCGAAGTTTAAATTGTAAAAGATATGTCTTTAGATGTCGTATTTGATTGTGTTTTAAATTGATGACAAAGATTCGAGCATTGTGGCGTACGCCAATTATTTGAATAATCGAAAGATAGTGAGGCGTACGCCTCCTATCCTTTTTTCATCTGAAATATGAAATAAAAAGGATTTGGAATTTGTAGAAATGATTTGAAACATTATGATTTGAAGTGTTATGGTTGGAATAATTTTTTGATGACGAAGATTCGAGCAATGTGGCGTACGCCAATTATTCGAATAATCGAAAGATAGTGAGGCGTACGCCTCCCATCCTCTTTTCATCGAAATTTTAGAATTAAATGGTTGTAGAATTTGTAGTTGATTTAGAAAATGTGGTTTGAAATTGTGTGATTTAAGATTTAATCGGGTGACAAGAACTCGCGCAATATGGCGTACGCCAATTATTCAAGTGCTTGAGAAATAGTGAAGCGTACACTCCCTATCTCCTTTTCATCCCCAAAATTTGTGTTAAGAAAGAAAATCCTTTTATAATTGAATGGTTTGAAAAAATGTTTGAACTTGTGTTTATGAAATGAATTTTATTTAGTGTATTATTTCATCTACCCGATTAATCAATAACCAAGTAGGTTTCATTGTAAGGAAGCCCAAGAGTAAGCTATGTGAGGTTGATGGCGATGCGAAGAGCATTCGACTTACAAGGGTGTTCTAAAAATGGGCTCGATATTAAATCGAGAATTGTATGATTTGTGCTTTTTGAAATTGGTTTGTGTTGTTGATGAATTGATATTGAATAAAATTAAAGATGATGATATGAAATAGTTTTTGTTTGAAATAATGTGAAGTTGTGAGAGTGGGAAGAATCGATCAATTTCTTTTTAACAAAATTAATTTATTAAAATGTGATTAAATCGATTAATTGAATTAATTAAAATTAATTATCAAAATTATTTAATTAAATCAAATAATTAAGTTAATTAAAATTGATTAATTAAACTAATTAAAGATTTTAATCAATTTAATTGGATCCAAAGAGAAAGAATGTTTGATTTATTTGTTTGAATTGAGCCGATGTGCTCAAACCGGTTTGTACATATCGACCATGGAATTAAAAAGTCGTATGTGAGATCTAAACGCGGTGAAGTCGGACAATTGATTTTATAGACACTTTGGCAGCATAACGGCATTGAATTACCGAATCCACATTTTAATCCGACTAACTATACAATGAATTTGCACCATGATCAACTAATATTATTCACCAATAATACCATTACGAATTATCTAATCAAACCCAAAATAACCCGTAGATTACAACATATCCAAAAACAACATTGCAACCAGATTCGCAACAGTAAAAGAAAAACAAGCAATACATATGCCTTTACTATCCCAAGTAACAATAATATGATCCTTAAATTCACACACCGCAACAATATCCCAATAACCAAACGCAAACGCAGGTTCCCAATCCTTAAAATAGTAAAGCAAGTGTTTATTATTATATCAGAAGAATCTTGAAACCAAAACAAATGATCAAATCGAACTATGTATTACCCAATAAATGCAATGTTGTTTACTCATGATCGCCTTTTAATCACAAACAAACAAACAAAGAGTCCAGAAATACGATGATTAAAATTCGACAAAAAACAAACAGAAATAACACAATCTCAGAGATGCCGCAAACACAAATCCTAGTTTTGAGCAGTAAAGCAAAACCACATCAGAATTTGTTTTGAATCGTTACCCTCGTGTCGTCGTGTTGAACCAACTACTGGATAGTCTCTATCAAGGTTTTGCGGATGCTCCGCCTGGAAGAATAAAGGCAGTGTACGGATTTGAGTGGAGATTCGTCGGTCGTTCCTTCTTGGCTCTTGAAATCACTATGGCTTCAAAGCTCCCAATGATGAACTTCAAACCTTCCTGCAAGCTTCAAACATTTAGCAAAAACAAATCTTCAGTAGAGGGCATTCAAACAAGATTTAGGGTTTGTTAAAAAGGATGGTTGTTGTTGATGGATTGTGTCGGCGGTGGTTTTGGGGTTTCGCGGTGGTAGTGGCGATTTCGACGGTGAGATGAGGGTTTGTTGATTTAGGGTTGAATGAAGGTTAAGATGGCGATGACGGAAGGGTGAGAAAGGTTTTCGGATGGTGGTGGGTTTATGGGTTTGACGACAAGGGAGGTGATGGTCGCATGTGGTGGATGATTGGTTGAACGGAGGTTAGGATGAGATTCACGATGGTGGTGAGGGTAGAGGTTGAAGGAGTTTTGGGTTGATGGTTATGGTGGCGATTTTGATGTCATTGTGGGGTTGAGGATGACGGAGAATGAGCGATGGCAAAACGGTGGTGGATGAAGGTTGTTTTGGCTGTGACGGTGTGAAGAATGAATGAAATGTCAGAGGGTTTCGTGTAGTTTATGGGACGGAGGCGGAGAGAAAGATGAAGGTGTGGGTTTGAGGAAGAAGACAAATTTTTCTTTTTTCTTTTTAGAGTGTGAGTGATGAGCGTGAGAGAGAGTGAGGATTCTTTTCTGAATGTCAGTGTGTGAGGGCAGTGTGTGGCGAGGAGAGTGGGATAGCGTGAGGGAAGAGAGATTTTTTAGATTTCTTTTTTCTTCTTGTTTTTATGTGAGGAGTGAAATCTATGAGGGCAAGAGAGTGGGTGACACGTAGTGGAGGGTGAGGAATATGTGAAGATTGTGTGTCACGTGGGGAGAGAGACGTTAGAGCTTGAGATCTTTTTTCAGATTTGAGAGAGAGTGGAGGATCCGATGTAAAATATTTTTTTTATACACTTATCATTTATTTAAGAAATAATATCATAAAAAGGAAATTATATAATATTTGATTTAAATCAATTTCAACTATTTCAATTAACTAATTAAACCAACAAAATAGTGATCGATTAAAAATAGAAACCGAATATAAATTTGCTTGGGAAATTAAATCGACCATACTAAAATTGTCAGGACAAAAATGTACTTATTAAAAAATACAGTCTTTCCTCAAATTTCAACGATTCAACCGATTTGTCTGTATTCTCAAATAAATTCATTCTGACTGACATTTTAGGTGTTTATTCATGATGGAATGCATGTCATGCTATGCATATGATGCAAAAAATTGAAAACGAAATTAGTTCTACGAAAATTTAAATATGCCCGGACAAAATTGGGGTATGACAATAAGGTGTAAACCATAATCCACCAAAATGGATGATTGATATTAAGGATAACATGATCCATCCCATGACCTTTGTTTGGTGTGCTTTGCTTGATCCTTGAGTGTGATTATTGCATTCATTCATTCATGCACCCATTTGCATCCATATCATCAATAAATAAGAAAATTTTCAAGGAACTTAAGGGGTTTATTTGCAAAATTTTCAGACATGGAATAACAAAGAAGGAATACAAAGAAGTACAGCTTCAGGCAACCAGATTTGAAAGAGTTAAGGGGAATATGACATCCTATGTATTAGATCCTTTGGGTTTCAAGGCTCGTTTTGGGAAGCTTCTTCCTCTTCTGACTACTCAGGTGGATGAAGGATTGGTGAGTGTATTGGTACAGTTTTATGATCCCTTGTACCGTTGCTTCACGTTTCCGGATTTCCAGCTTTTGCCTACCCTTGAGGAGTATGCTTACCTTGTGGGTATACCTATTCTAGACCAGTTGTCGTTCAGTGGCTTGGAGAGTATTCCTACTTCTCAAGAGATAGCTGACATGTTACACATAGATGAATCTCTGGTTGGTGCTCATATGACTACCAAAGGAGGAATTCAAGGTCTCCCTTCTGAGTTCCTCATTGCTCAAGCTACTATGTATGGGAAGGCCATGAGTGAGGACGCCTTCGAGGCCATATTTGTACTTCTCATCTATGGGCTAGTATTATTCCTCAACATCGACAAGTTTGTGGATGTGAACGCTATTAGGATCTTCTCTACTCTTAATCTCATTCCGACTCTGTTGGGCGATACCTACTTCTCTTTGCATATGAGGAATGCAAAGGGTGGTGGCGCCATTGTGTGTTGTTTGCCTCTGTTGTATAAGTGGTTTATTTCTCACTTACCTCAGACGGTCGCTTTCAAGGAGAACAAGGAATGTCTACGGTGGTCCACGAGACTTATGTCTCTCACTAATGATGATATCTCTTGGTATAACCATGTGTATGATGGTGTGCAGATTATTGACTCTTGTGGCGAATTCTCCAATGTACCTCTTCTTGGTACAGGTGGTGGGATTAACTACAATCCTGTTTTGGCACGTCGGCAGCTTGGGTTCCCCTTAAAGGATAAACCCAATAACATTCTGTTAGAGGGTGTATTCTTTCAGGATGGTAAAGATCCCCAAGGCTTGAAAGCTAGGATGGTCCGCGCTTGGCGCAAGATTCATAGGGAAGGAAGGAAAGAGTTGGGTCCTAAGAATTGCATCGCTTTGGAGCCTTACACTGTTTGGGTTAGGAAGAGGGCGTCTGAGTATCTCATGCCTTACGAGTATCCGAGACCTACACCTATGATTATGGCTGGGCCTTCAACCCTCCCTAATCAAGGAGCAGAGGAGTTAACAGACGAAGACCGTTCACGTGCCTGGATCCGTGAACGTGAAGAGTTGCTTCAGCAGATTAAGGAGAAGGATGCGTTGATTGAGTTTCTTGAGCATCAGGTTATTGATGACCCTGATGATGTATGGACTTCTCTACTTCCTCAGTCTTCTAAGTTCTGGAAGAGGAGGTATGATAGACTCGCCAAAGAGAAGGCCGATATGGAGGCAGCCTACGAGAGGGAGGTGAAGAGGCTTCGTGCATCTTATCTTCCTGTGTCCCGAGCTTTAGATGATTGTTTCTAGGGATCCATAAGACGATTATTTTCCTTTTCTCTTGTATATGATTGACGATGTTGCACTTCTTTTCCCTGATATTATTTGATGAGATATTTCCATATGTGATAAAATGCTTAATATTTCCAGAATTTGCAAATAAAACTCTAAAGTTCCTTTGAAATAAAAAACAAATCATATGCACAAACATTGCATGCATCATATGCATAAGCAGGTTTTGTTTCCGGTCCCTTGCCCTGTGGTCTAACTCTGTGTCCTTCATTTATTTTGAAGACAAGCTGACTCACCGGTACTACACTAGAGCCAACATTTCAAGACTGATGGATCACTTAGAGCAAGAGAACCGTGAGCTGAAAGAGGAAGTGGCCAGATTGACTGCCCTAATGGAGTCACTCATGGCTTCCTAGAGCCAGTCTTCTCCGACACCTTCAACTCCTCCCCAGAGGACAGTTATCTCCGAGATTGTCTCCTCTATTGTGCTCGCTGCCAGTGCGCACTTTGTTCCAACAGCCATGCCAACCGGGTTCCCGTGGGGGATGCCTCACAATTTCATGCCTGAGGGTCCTGTTCCTACCTTTGCTTCTCTGCCGGCATCTAGCCCGGTCCTTGCCGTTCCTCCTCCTGTCGTGCATACTTTGCCCAGGGTAGACGACACCATTTATCATTCAGAGTCGTCTGAGGGTCCAGATGTTTATGAGAAGATGGATGCTATGAACGATCAATTTCTTGAGCTTCGCAAGGAATTGAAAACTCTCAGAGGGAAGGATCTTTTCGGCAAGTCTGCTACCGAACTTTGCCTGGTTCCAAATGTGAAGATCCCTGTGAAATTCAAGGTCCCTGATTTTGAAAAGTATAAAGGAAATACTTGTCCTCTCAGCCACCTGGTCATGTATGCCAGGAAGATGTCGACTCAAACCGATAATGACCAACTACTCATCCACTACTTTCAGGACAGTCTGTCCGATGCCGCTTTGCGTTGGTACATGGGTTTAGACAGCGCGAACATCCGATCCTTCAATGATCTCGGCGAAGCCTTCGTCAAGCAGTACAAGTACAACGTGGATACGGCTCCCGATAGAGATCAATTGAGAGCCATGTCCCAGAAGGATAAAGAAACATTTAAGGAGTACGCCCAGAGGTGGCGAGAGGTGGCAGCACAGATCGTGTCTCCGCTAGAGGAGAAAGAGATGACTAAGATCTTTTTAAAGACTTTAAGTTCTTTTTATTATGAGCGGATGATTGTTAGCGCTCCTTCTGACTCACCGAGATGGTGAATATGGGGATGCGTCTAGAAGAAGGGGTCCATGAAGGACGGTTAACCAGAGAAGAAGGCTCTTCTGCCAAACGTTATGGGGCGTTTGCAAAGAAGAGAGATGGAGAGGCACATGCTGTGATCTCCCATGAGAAACCAAGAAGACCCTCTGTGAAGAGGAAGACTATGCGTCCCGCCAGTAACCAGCACCAGGTGGCTCATATAGCACCTATTTTCAGAGACAATCAACAATATCAGTAACATAATAACAATCAGCAACCACATCCGCAATATCAGCAACAACAACACCGACCGCAGCAGCAGGCCTACCAGCCTCGAAACAGTAATCAAACCAGCACGAGTTACGAGAGGAAAAGAGTCACCTTCGATCCTATTCCTATGACGTACGCAGAGTATATCCCTCTTTGATAGAAAGAAAGCTGATTACTCCGAGAGACCCACCGGCTATACCTGCTAACCCCCAGTGGTGGTATAAGCCTGAGTTACATTGTGTTTACCATTCTGGTGCTCTCGGCCACGACGTGGAGAATTGTTACCCTTTGAAGACCAAGGTTCAAGACCTTGTGAGGTGTGGTATTCTATGTTTTAAGGACGTAGGCCCTAATGTGAAGAAGAACCCATTGCCCGAACATGGGAAATCTGTCAACATGGTCCAGGGCTACCCTGGCAAATACAAGGTCAAATATGTCAGTCATATTCAACAGTCTCTGGTCCAGATGCATCGTTTGTTGTGTGACTATAGTCATTATGAGCATGATCATGATAGATGCCGAGTCTGCTCTGTTAACCGATTGGGTTGTTGCCAGGTGCGCAAGGATGTTCAGGAAATGCTGGACGAAAGAGTCATTGAGATCCTTCAAAATAGGAATGTTAATGAAAATGAGCCTGAGGTCAATGTGATCTCCCCAGTGTTCCGGATACCCGAGCCTGTTATCATCAAGTACAATGGTAGCAAGCAGAAGGCTTCTCCCGCTCTGATCATTAAGCCTGCTGGTCCTGTGCCTTACTCCTCTGAAAAGGCAGTTCCTTATCGCTACAACGCCGTAGCAGTAGAGAATGGGAAAGAGGTGTCCTTGCCCTCTTCTTCTGTTGTGAATATTACCGATGTTAACGGTTTGACCCGTAGTGGCCGTGTATTTTCAGCACCGCCGAAGCCTCAAATTAATGCAGATTTTGGTGAACGCCCGATCGGGAACGCTGTGAATTCTCCGAATCCGGCACTTGCTGTTAAGCCCTCCTCCGTACTGAAAACTCCTACTTCTGTTGGCCCGAGTGGCAATGTGAAAGAAGACTTTGATGAGATGCTGAGACTCATCAAAAGGAGCGAGTACAATGTTGTAGACCAACTTCTACAAACGCCATCCAAAATATTTGTGTTATCCTTACTCTTAAATTCAGAACCACATCGAGAGGCTCTGCAGAAGGTGTTGGATGTGGCATATGTGGATCACGATGTCACTTTGGAGCAATTCGATAGCATTGTTGCAAACATTACTGCTTGTAACAACCTGAGCTTTTGTGACTCTAATCTCCCTGAGGAGGGAAGAGATCACAACCTGGCATTACATATATCTATGGGTTGTAGAGACGACGCCATGTCCAATGTGCTGGTGGACACTGGGTCATCATTGAACGTATTTCCAAAGTCCACTCTCTCTAAGATATCATATCAAGGGCCTCCCATGAGGCAGAGTGGAGTAGTTGTGAAGGCTTTTGATGGGTCTCGCAAAACTGTGATTGGGGAAGTTGATCTCCCAGTCAAGATCGGACCAAGTGATTTCCAGATTACCTTCCAGGTTATGGACATTCACCCATTGTACAGTTGTCTCTTAGGCAGACCATGGATTCACGAGGCAGGCGCTGTGACGTCCACCCTACACCAGAAATTGAAATTCGTGAAAAACAAGAAACTGGTAGTGGTGGGGGGAGAAAGGGATATCCTGGTTAGCCATTTGTCTTCCTTCTCTTATATAGATGCTGAGGTTGAAGTTGGAACTCATTTCCAAGCGTTATCTATTGCTGAGCCTATTGAGAAAAGAGCTCCTTCATTTGCTTCCTACAAAGATGCAAAGCTGGCCATTGAGCGTGGTGCAACCACTGGTTTAGGAAAAATGATTGAGTTAGAAGACAACGAGTCCCAGGCTGGCATAGGTTTTTCTTCTGGTACTTTCAACAAGCAAGGGTTATTCAACAGTGGAGGTTTCATCCACACTGGTCTAGATGAGGAGGCTGCTGCCGTTTTAGAAGAAGATGTAGAGGATTCTGGCAATTTCATCATCCCTGGAGGGGTCTGCAACAATTGGGTCGTTGTGGATATTCCAACAGTTGTCCATAAGTCAACGTAATGATCACTTTGTTTAAAAACCCTTCTCCCATGCCAAAAGGAGGAGTGATAACATTGTTGGCAACATAAATACAATGATATTTTCATTCAATAAATTCACGTTAAATGTTTGTTTTTCCCATTTATTTTCCCTTTTTGTTTTTGCATGAAATTGGTGATCACATAAAACCTCAAAATGGAATAAAATCAATCTTTTCATCTGCATAATGATTTTCCTTGTTTGAATTCTAAATCTTTTCATATCCAAAATCATTATGCAGGTTGATTTCTAAACCCATTGAACATAATGACCCAACACCATCTCCCGATTTTGAATTCCCTGTATTTGAGGCAGAGGAAGATGATGTTGAAGAGATTCCTGATGAGATCACCCGGCTACTTGAGCATGAAGAGAAGATCATTCAGCCGCATCTTGAGAATCTAGAAACAGTCAACTTGGGGTCTGAAGATTGTGTGCGAGAGGTAAAGATTGGGGCACTTCTGGAAGAATCTGTTAAGAAGGGGTTGATTAAGTTGCTACGAGAATATGTCGACGTCTTTGCTTGGTCGTATGAAGACATGCCTGGTCTAGATATTGATATTGTGCAACATTTCCTACCTCTAAAGCCTCAGTGCATGCCTGTAAAGCAGAAGCTCAGAAGAACTCATCCTGATATGGCAGTGAAGATCAAGGAGGAAGTTCAAAAGCAAATTGACGCGGGGTTCCTGGTGACTTCTATATATCCTCAATGGGTGGCCAATATTGTGCCCGTGCCTAAGAAAGATGGAAAAGTCCGGGTGTGTGTGGACTATAGAGACTTGAATAAAGCTAGTCCGAAAGATGATTTCCCTCTACCACATATTGATATGTTGGTAGACAATACAGCTAAATTCAATGTCTTCTCGTTTATGGACGGATTTTCCGGATATAATCAGATTAAGATGGCACCCGAGGATATGGAGAAGACAACATTCATCACACCTTGGGGAACATTCTGTTATCGAGTGATGCCCTTCGGTTTGAAGAACGCCGGAGCCACGTATCAACGAGCTATGACCACCTTGTTTCATGATATGATGCACAAGGAGATTGAGGTATATGTTGACGATATGATTACTAAGTCAAGAACGGAAGTTGAACATGTAGAGCATTTGTTGAAGCTTTTCCAGCATTTGAGGAAATATAAGCTTCGTCTGAATCCCAACAAGTGTACATTTGGAGTCCGTTCTGGCAAGTTATTGGGCTTCATTGTTAGTGAAAGAGGTATTGAGGTTGATCCTGCAAAGGTCAAAGCAATACAAGAGATGCCTACGCCCAAAACTGAGAAGCAAGTCCGAGGTTTTCTTGGCCGCTTGAATTATATCTCCAGATTCATATCCCACATGACTGCCACATGTGCGCCTATATTCAAGCTCCTCCGGAAAGATCAGTCCCATGATTGGACCGAGGATTTCCAGAAAGCTCTCGACAGTATTAAAGAATATCTGTCTGAGCCTCCGATTCTGTCTCCGCCTGTAGAGGGAAGACCTTTGATCATGTATCTGACTGTTCTGGAAGACTCAATGGGTTGTTTCCTTGGTCAGCAAGACGAATCAGGGAAGAAGGAGTATGTTATTTACTACCTGAGTAAGAACTTCACTGATTGTGAGTCTCGATACTCAACGCTTGAAAAGACATGTTGTGCTTTGGCTTGGGCTGCTAAGCGCTTACGCCAGTATATGATAAATCATACGACTTGGTTGATATCTAGAATGGATCCAATCAAGTACATCTTCGAGAAGCCTGCTTTAACAGGGAGAATTGCCCGTTGGCAGATGTTGTTATCTGAGTATGATATTGAGTATCGAGTTCAGAAGGCTATTAAAGGTAGTATCTTGGCTGACCATTTGGCACATCAGCCTATTGAAGATTATCAGTCAGTTCAGTATGACTTCCCGGATGAGGAAATTCTGTATTTGAAAGTGAAAGATTGTGATGAGCCTACACTTGATGAAGGGCCAGAGCCTGGTTCCAGATGGAGTATGGTGTTTGATGGCAAAGTAAATCAGTATGGAAATGGTATTTGGGCCGTGATTATTACTCCTCAGGGCGCACATATTCCTTTTACAGCAAGGCTAACTTTCAAATGTGTAAGACCCCAATTTTGGGCCCTAAGATCCCTCATGGCCCACATCATATCATATCATGGCTTCAAGGATCATTGCATGCCCTAGTTTCCCTCCTAGTGGGTGGATTGCCTTGTGAGTTTAGTTCTTGATCACCAAGGATGTCCTGCATTTGTATATCTTTGCCTTTCATATGTTTATCATTCCAAAGTACAAAAATATTGTCAGTTTAACCTTGTTGCTTGCAGTTGAAGCAATCATCAGCAATTAGGTCAAAGACAGTCAACAGTCAGTCAAAGCAATGGATGGTGGCCATTCTTGTAGAATTTGGGCACCATGATCAATAATCAAGAGTTCATATAACTTGGGACATCATATGAAGTCAAGGTCTCAAGGAATTAGGGTTTGGAATTCATCAGAAGTGGTTCAATCATTGCAAAACCCTAGAAAGTCAACAGAAAGTCAAAAATTGGTCAACTGTGGATTTAATCAGTGATTTGATGGATGGATTTGATTTGAAGGAGCTCATTCATGTTCATATAAGCCTCATATATCATGCCAAACCTCATCATGGAAGAATTTGAAGCAAAATCAGAAATTTCCCAAAATAGAAAGTGGACCTGTAATTTCAACTGCCAAAAATAGTAACTTCTTGATCTTAATCTTGCATCATGATACAAGCTTCAAATGAATTTTTGCCTAACATGAAAGTTGAAGATCTTGTTCTCCCATTTTCAAAAAGTCCAAGAACTCTCAAATCCCATGAATGGTTGGCAAGATATGATCAATTCATTTTCACAAAATCTTGAACTTCAAAGGGCCATATCTCATGAACCATTTGGCCAATTTTGGTGGGGTTTTTTCCTACAAACCACATTTCATCTCCTCTTTCCAAAAATATAAATTTCATACACCAAAACCTTGCCAATCAAAATGGCATTTTTGGACTTGTTTCATTTAAATTCAAGTTTGACCAAAAGTTGACTTTTTGAATTAAGGGTTTTCACTCACTTTGGCCAATTGGAAATGTTCAGAAACATCATTTGTGACTTGCCCAAAGGCCCAACTCGGGCAGACCTACACCTCCATATGCATTTTTGTTCAAAATTAGTAAATGGCAATTTGGCTTCATTTAACATAAGCATGATTAACATTTCATTACCAATGCTTAAACAGAAGTATATAATCATATTTTCTGTCCAAATTGAACCCTAGCGGTCAGTGTGCAAAACAGAAATTCACTCTCTCTCAAAATTCATCTTGCTTGCATTTTTCCAAAACCTCCAAAAAACCTCAAAGAACCCGACCTGGTTAGCATTGTTCAGTCATCTAAGCATCATTGTGGACATATTTCAATTGTTATTTTACAACTGGAAAGAGGTTTACTCGACTGTTTTCCAAAGCACCTTTCCATGGTAGGTTGAGATTCAAGCTCTTACAAGGGTTGCTGAGCCACGATTGCTTCATCATTCATCTTGTAGAAGCATATGTTGCATCTGTTTCAAGCATTAAGGGCCTGAAAGCTGCTGAATCTGCATCTGCTCTCCAATTTGGTAGGTTTTCAATTTACTTGTTTTACCAAACCATGCCATGCTTAGTGTAGGTCTTGATATGCTGATTGTTATGAGCTTTGTCTCATGAAATTTGGTTAAGTATTTTGCAAGAAATCTGAAAATGAAATTTGATGTTCATATGCTCTTTTGTTCGATTCTCTCTCCATAGTTTGTTTCCATGAAAATGAAGCTTGGATTTGTCATGTGTGTGCTCTAATGGTTCTGTTGGTATGCTCATTAACCATTTCTGGAATATTTTATGCTTGAGCAAGTTTTGATGTTGAGATTTCTTTGGTTCGATTCATGTTCATTGTTGTGTTTTAATGGAAATTGATGTTGGATTATGGTTATGCTTGGTTTGCTGAATCGATTGCCATGCTTGTTTGCTGTTTCTGGACATGTTGGTTTTTCCACGATTGTTGGAGATGATGAAGAATACTGTTCCATTCACAAACCCTAATTGAACTTCCAGAACCTGTTTGTTTTCACGTGTTGTTACTGTTCTATTGGTGATAGCCAATCAGAACATTTCATTTGTCTTTGCTAAACGCTGCGTTTGGTTTAATGAGGCGCATATTTACAAGAGTGCCACCGGTCAACCATGTTGACTTACCATTCCATGTTACTTTGCTCATGTTCATTCCAAATTGATGCTCAACTTCTAAAAATCATATTTCACTCGTTTCAACTCCAAAATTCATGAAATTTTTTCCATCATGTTCATGAGATGTCTATTATTTTATCATGATTTTTGCTGAATTTTTGGTTGGCTGGATTTTTAATGGTATTAGGTTTCTTGACATGTATGCACATTTTATACCTTTTGCCATTTCTTTTGTGAAATGATGAGGATGTATCCAATGACCCTGAAATTTTTTGTGGTTAATCTACACTCATTCATGGTGATTTTGATGTAGAGTTTGTGCATTTATCATATGTGGTTGTTGACTTATGAATTTTGGAACTAGGGTGTGACAATTTGTGTCACACCAATGTTATGCAATTTCATGATTTTCTTTAACATGCTTCTTGACTTCCAATTGACCTCAAATTTTGCATGATCCTTCTCTTACATGTCTAGTTTGTGTGTGAATTTTCTTGGAATTAATTATGCCATTTCCAAATTGTTTGAGATTTTATCCCCTGTTTGACCAAATTGTTGACTTTGTGTGACACATCTTGCCATTTCATTTGGGAAATTCTCATATCTTATTGGATGATCATAAAATTTTACATGTGCATACTAGACATCTTGAGCTTTGCATTGGTGTTGATCCCATTCACTTCTCATCTGTTTTCATTTAGTTATGATTTTTTGAAGTTGACCCATGAATGTTTGACTTCATTGTGCATACTTGAAATTGTTTTGGCTTCTTAATTTTAATTGACCATCTTCCCATGATCCAATTGAGCTGAAATTTCATATGAATGTCATGTTATGGATTGTGATTGACCATGAATTATTTGGTAATTTTTGGAATTGATTATGTTTGGTTTTGAGCTAAGTTTTTCTGTTGACTTCTTTGAGCATATTCAAATTTGCTTTGACTTCATGATTTTCATTGATTGCCTTCCACTTGTCCAATTGTGATGAAATTTTACATGCTTACCATGCTAGGTGTTAGGATTGATCATGATTTATTTGGTGATTTTTGAAAATGCTTGAGTTGACTTTTGATGCAAGTCTTGCTGTTGACCTCTCTATGCTTTCATTTGCTATGCCTTGCCTTCTTTTGTTTATGAAATGATGTTGATGCATGATATGAACTTGAGACCAATTGTGCTTGCTTCTTAAATGTTTGAACTTGACTTTGGTTGACTTTCTTTTGCTGTTTTGACTTTCTCATTTATTTTTGACCCTAGGCTTGTCCTAGTGGTCTTTTGGGCTTATGATTGAGTTCATGTTTCAGGTTAAGCAACAATGCCTCAAAGATCATACAAATTTGATTGAGCTTGATTATATATCATGTGCTAACCTTTGTTTTGTAGGTGGTATGACTCATATAGTTTGAGTCTTGTGCTTGGCACATTGTCCCTCTGTATTGATTCATTTCCTTTTGTTTTAACTGTTGAACTGTTTACTGATTGGTTTGACTATTTCAGGTACCCTTAGTTGCTTAAGTTCTTTGAACTTGCTTTGCTTTGCTATTTAGCAATTTGCTTTGAGGTATAATTCCTTTTCTTCATGTAGTCTGGAAGACCTGGCCTGTTACTTGGCCAGGCAACTGTCTGAAGTCCTCCTTAAGAGGCAATGCTTGTGTGTGTTTAAATTTGTCCCCAAGCAGGAAAAGTCCTTCAAGAAAGGCAATTGGTAGATCATAGGGATAAGCAACCTATCCCCTACTATTCAGTGAGTCTTCTCCTTGCTCCCATTCCATGGTTGTAGCATTGGGATCAAAACCCAAGATCTATAGAGTCTAATGTGGAAAGAGCTCCATCTTTCTGAGCTCCCACACTTTCTTATATTTGATGCTCTCCCTGATTAGGGATAAGAGCAATGAGGCACACCCCTCATATCCTTTCATCTGCTTCACCTTAGCCTCTCAATGGCAAGGTTAAGAGCAAATCTTTGACCCTATTCCAGTTGGCCTCAGTGCCTAACCCTCTTGTATGAGCCTCCTTGTTTGGTTATAGAGTGTGCTGTTTGATTCTCATTGATTGATTGATTGCTTCATATGCACATGATTGCTTGTATGCTTTATGCATTTATCATCATCCATTGCCATTGGTGCATGATCATCTCATTTGTATTGGTGATGCTATTATTGTTGCTTACCCATTGAGGACAATTGTAAGTCCATTCCTTTGGCATTTGTTCCTGTGATGTGGAAGGATAGAGTGTAAGACCTCATTGGTCACTCATATCTTCTGTTGTTTGGTTTGATTGTATGTGAGGTTGCAGTTATAAGTCCCTGTAAGCTGGCATCTGCTTTCCTGTGATCATAATTTGATCTGTTTGATTTGTATGTGAGGATGCAGTTATAAGTCCCTGTAAGTGGGCATCTGCTTTCCTATGATCATATTGTTGCTTTTGTTCTTGTATGTGAGGATCCATTGTAAGTCCCTGTAATGTGGCATTGGTATTCCTATGAGCATATGTGCAGTTGACCTAAGTCCAGATAGATTGGCAGTTGACTTCCATATTTCATTCATTGTTTTCTTCTGAGGAGATTAGTGTAAGTCCATTGAGTGGCCTCCGATATCCATTTCTGTTTTAGGAGATTGGTGTAAATCCATCTATTGGTATCCGGTATCCACTTTCTTTTCTTTTCTTTGTTGAGGAGATTAGTGTAAGACCATTGAGTGGCCTCTGATATCCTGTTCTGTTTTAGGAGATTGGTATAAGACCAGTGATTGGCATCCGATATCCGCCTTTCTTTTGCTTTGTTTGTTTGTTATTATTAATTGCTTATTCCAAAGGGCACACTTGAATCATCTTCCATATGATTTCAAGAGGTGAACCTTCTAAGAAGTTTTACAATCCATTTCCATCCATTCATCCCCATTATGTCCTAAACCTTTTCACACTTTGATTTCAAACTTGACATAGATATTGTGCAAACATCTTCATGTTTTCAAACCAAAAACCTGGACCCAAGTGTAGCGGTGTATTCGTCGCTATATGATCTATTGATTAAATCATAAGCTAAGAGATACATGAAAAATTTCGAGTCGCCACCGCACTTTTATTTATCCAAAGGATTGGCTAAAAAGCGAACAAAAGCCTAAGAAGTTTTACACGTAGAAAACTAATAAAAAGATCAGAGATTCTGGGTAAGGGGTAAATTACGCAATGGGAAGGTGTTAGGCACCCACTACGTCCTAGGTACTCCTAGGGAGCCCTTTTCACACTTGTTATGCTAAATTGTTATTTGTTATGACAAAAATATTGTGCAAACATGATTGGGATGGTGAGAAAAGAATGTACATTTTTATTATTATTGGGTTATTGGGTTCGAACGGATGAACCCGTTGCCTACGTACCTTCCATCAAAGGTAAGGATCAGAACGCCGTAGTTCGGCTAAAAGATTTCCAAAAGTGGGTTAGGTTCAATTTTAAACACAAACCCTAGGTCTTACGTTATCCACGGGAGAAAACTCAACCTTATACAAACAACAACGTCCACCATGTGAGAACAGCTTCAACTGGCCAGAGAGGGGTTAACCCTATAATAGGCGAGGAAGGCTTACAATTCAATCACTAAAGACAGAAGGTGAGATTAACATCAACCACTAAGATAAATCAAACCTATAGCTCATGTATGAAAGCATTAATGGACAAAGCCAAAACAAGTGAATGAGTGGAGTTACTGATTATGATTATGAAAATGGAGTCAAAGTATGATTAAGATCAATTCAAATAAGTATTATGAAATGGAGTTTGGAAAAAGGTCAAGGACTTGAGTCCAGGTTTTTAGTTAGAAAAACATGAAAATGTTTGCACAACACTTATGTCAAGTTTAAAAGATATAGTGTGAAAAGTCTAGGACGTAATGAATGATGAATGGATGAAGGATGGAAAGTAAAACTTCTTAGAAGGTTCACTTCTTGAAATCATATAGCAGATGATTCAAGTGTGTCCTTTGGAATGCAATTAATAATAACAAACAAGCAAATCAAGCAAAAGCGGATATCGGATGCCAATCAATGGTCTTATACCAATCTCCTAAAACAAAATGGGATATCAGAAGCCACTCAATGGACTTACACTAATCTCCACAGGCAAAGAAATAAAAGCGGATACCGGATACCAATAAATGGATTTACACCAGTCTCCTGAAACAGAACAGGATATCAGAAGCCACTCAATGGACTTACACTAATCTCCTCAAAAGAAAAACAAAAATGAAATATGAAAGTCAACTGCCAATCTATCTGGACTTAGGTTGACTTCACAGTATGGTCCTAGGAAATCCAATGCCACGTTACAGGGACTTACAATGGATCCTCACATACAAGAACAATGCAACAATATGATCACAGGTATGCAAATGCCAACTTACAGGGACTTATAATTGCAACCTCTCACACAAACAGATGAACAAACTATGATCACAGGAAAGCAGATGCCAACTTACAGGGACTTATAACTGCAACCTCACATACCAATCAAACAGATCAAATTATGATCACAGGACAACAGATGCCAACTTACAGGGACTTATAACTGTATCCTCACATACACACAGATAAACAGAAGATATGAGTGACCAATGAGGTCTTACACTCTATCCTTCCATATCACAGGAGCAAATGCCAAAGCAATGGACTTACAATTGTCCTCAATGGGCAAACAACAATGATAGCATCACAAAACAGATGAGATGATCATGCACTAATGGCAATTGATGATGATGATAGATGCATAACATACAGGCAAGTAAGTGCACATGAAGCAATCAATCAATCAATGAATAACAAACAGCACACTCTATAGCCAAACAATGGGGGCTCACACAAGAGGGCTTGACTTTGAAAGTCCACTGTAATGGGTAAAGGTCGCTCTTAACTTGGCCATTGAGGGGCTCAAGTGAAGCAGATGAAAAGGAGATGAGGGGTGTGCCTCATTGCTTCAATCTCAAATCAGAGAGAGCATCAAAGAAAGTGTGGGAGTTCAGAAAGTAGGAACTCTCTCCACATTATTGACTCGATTAGATCTTGGGTATTTATCTCATTGCTTCAACCATGTAATGGGAGCAAAGAGAGGACACACTGAATAGTGGGGGATAGATTGCTTATCCCTACCTTCCACCAATTGCCTTACTTGAAGGACTTTTCCTGCTTGGGACAAATATAAACAAACACAGGCATTGCCTCTTAAGGAGGACTTCAGACAGTTTGCCCGGTCAAATAACAGACCGGGTCTCCAGACTACATGAAGAAGAAGTAATTATACCTCAAAGCAAATGCTAAATAGCAAAGCAAGCAATCAAGTTCAAAGAACTTAGGCAACTAATGTACCTGAAAAAGTCAAACTCATTAGTAAACAAGTCAACAGTCAAAAGCAAAAGAAAATGAACCAATGGTCACACAGAGGGACCAATTGTGCAAGGCACAAAGACTCAAGCATATGAGTCACCTACAAAACAAAGGTTAGCACATCATATAATTCAACTCAAACAAATATTTGAATGATCCTCAAGGCATTGGTGCTTAACCTGAAACAGATGAACTCAACATAAGCTCAGAAGACCACTAGGACTAGCCTAGGGTCAAAAGATGAAAGAAAAAGTCAAGGCAGCAAGGAAAAGTCAACCCAAACTAAGTCTAAGTATTCAAGAAACATTCTCAATTGGATTCATAATTATATCATGCATCATGGTCATTTCATATGCAAAAGGATGCAAAGCATGGCAAGAGAAGCATACAAAAGTCAACAGCAAAGACTTCATTCAAAAGTCAACTCAAACATTTTCAAAAATTATGAAATAAATCACACTCAATCCTAACATCTAACATGGTATACATGCAAAATTTCATGGCATTTGGATGAGAGGAAGGCAGTCAAGTAAAATCATGAAGTCAAATCAAATTCAAGTAAGCATGGTGAAAGTCAACAAGCATGGGTCAACTTCAAAAAATCATATCAATTTGAAAACAGAAGAGAAATGAATGAGATTAACACCAATGCAAAGCTTGAGATGTCTAATTATCACATATGAAATTTCATGATCATACAATAAGATTTGAGAATTTCACAAAAGATTTGGCAAGGCATAGCACAAAAAGTCAACAAATGACCACATATGAAAGAAAAATCTCAATCAAATGGAAAACAGCATGATTAATTCCAAGAAAATTCATACATCAATTAGACATACAAGGGATCATTCATGCAAAATTTTAAGTGATTTGGATGTAGGGAAGTGTGTGAACAAAAATTGTGAAAATGCATGATCATGGTGTGACACCAAATGCAACACATAACTTCAAAAAATCATAACTATCAATCCACAAATGATAAATGCACAAACTTTATATGGAAATGAAGATCAATGTGTCTAGTTTTACCACAAAAAATTTCAAGCTCATTGGATGCAATATGACAATTTCACAATTGAAATGGTAAGATGTATCATTTTGGCATACATGTCAAGAAATAATTACCATAAAAAATCCAGCCAATGGAAAAATTATTAAAAATCACAATTAAATGAAGGACACATTCATGATCATGTGTAAAAAATTTCATAATTTTTGATGAAAATTGAATGAGAAAATGATTTGTGAAATTGGGTGAAATATAAATGGAAACATGAAGAACAAGGCATGGCAATTAGTCAACATAAGAGTCAACAGTGGCATTTGTGTAATTCTGCAGTCACTTATTGAAGTGCTGCGTTTTGGGCAAGGCAAATGAAATGTTTTCATTGGCTGTTGCCCAATGAAACAGTAAATTGCCCAATGGAATGAATTTCTGGGTTTAAGACATAAACTCTAGGGTTTGGCCAACAGCAAAACAGGTTTTGCTTCAAACAATCGTTCAAACACCTCAAATGCACAGCAACAATTAAACATGGCATTGGCATTTCTAAGCTCAACAGCAACACAAAACTTCGACCAACAATTCCAACAGCATAGCATTCATCATGTAGACAGCTTATGTTCAAACAACAGCAAAGTATTATGTTCATCATGCAATCAAACAGTCATCATCACTATGCAATAATCAAACACTCGGCCAAATACAGCTAACACAAGAACATGTAGATTTTATGGGCTAAATCAAAACAGCAGCAGCATATTCATCACTGTCATGTAATCATCATAACAGCAAGTAAGCAAGAGCATTCAACATTTCCAATCAAAATCACAGCAATCAAAAATCATAGCTCACGAACAAACATGGTAATGATGCAACCACACTCATGCACACTTAAACAGTACAAACCATACACATTCATGCAGAATTCTGGCAAGATTTTAAGGTTTCAAAACAGCAGGGCATTGACAGCATTGGTATTCATCATCATCATCCAAATAACAAACCAAACAACAGCATTCAAATGCAGTAGGGCATATACAGCAAGGCAACATCAGTGGTAGGGTTTAGCATAGCGTGCTCATCAATCATCATATCAAACAAAACAAATAACAGCAACAACATGTTTCACATAGATCCCAGGGCAATGTTCAGAACAGCAGCCGAGCAGCTCAAATGCTCAACCTCAATCGATTATCATGGCCAATCAGATCCCAAACAAAAATCATGCAGACCAACATGGTAACACCAATGTAATGCTCATGCAGCAAGAACAACAGCAGCCAACAAGACAATATGGGAAATGGCTCTAAGGCTTCAACAGCAACATGTATGTGTTCATCATCATAGAAACAAACTTCAGGTCACCTCACATAATAACATGGCATCAAGCACATCAACCAACAACTCAAATAAACATTACTCATGGAAATTCCAGACAGGGAAGACTTAAACAATCAGCAACATGTATACATTCATCACCAATTGAAACTTGAACAGCATTTACAACAGCATAGCAGCAGGGCATTAGCAGCCTCAATTTTCATGTTTATGGTTCATCAACATCAAAACAACACACAATGACAATAGCACTAGCACTTATGTAGCATCATGACACTAACACACACAACCTATTTCATGAGGATTTCTTGGCAGCCTAGAAAATAGCAAAACAGCAGCATAGCACAGTATGGCAGCACATTCATGTTTATCATCATCATGTAATCATCATCATTCAACATTTCAATGGTAACAGCATACAATATATATTTCACATGGATTTTGCTGAGCATGTGCCTAAAGTTTCAAACACTGCAGCAGGCTTAATCAAGAACAGCATTCATTATCATGTAATCATCATCAAAGCATCAACCATAAAACAAAGCAATGTAACCTCATCACTAAGTAATATCAGCTGACAACCAAACCAACACAAACATGGGAAATCTAGGCATAGTTCTAGGGTTTGAGCATAACTGCATATATTCATCATCATAAGCTCGAAAAAATCAATGTGCTCAGAAATTAAGTATGAGCATACCAATAGCATTAACAAACTTTAAGCAACAAGAATATATCATCACTTTTCACTAAACCATTGCAAACAAAACAAATCGAACCAAAATGCATTTATACACAAAAATGAAAATCAAGTTTTAAGACAGCATAGTTCACCATTTTGAGCAAACTAGCACTCATTGGAATCAGCATACAACAAGCTATCTAACACGTATCAGGTCATGGTAAAAGGAGGAAGTCGAATTACTTACTTGTTTTTGAAGACAATGTGAAACAGGGTTGTGTTGAGTGATTCAGAGCAAAACAGATGACCACACAGCTACTAAATGATGGATGATGGAGCTTGTTCAGCTCAAACTTGCTTTGAAACTTCCACCACTCAAATTGCCATTGGAGATGCTTTGAAGATGCAGAGCTTGAAAGAGGGTTACAGTTGAGAAATGATGTGCAAAAACAATCCCAAATGATGTTTAGATGATGGAGGAAACAAGGTTATTCGAGGGTTTTCAAGGGTTTATGCAGAAAAAAGCCAATTGCCAAAAATGCAAGAAGAGAGAATGAGGGTTTTTGGTCTGTGGAGGCTGTGAACCCTAGGGCTGCAAATGTCAGAAAAGAGACTTTATATGTCTGTTTTACCTCTACTAATCAAATGTTAAACTTGTTTAGTTGTAATGAGCTCATTTGCATTTTGCTAATTTTCCCATACATGGAATGGAGGTGTGTTTTTGCTGAGAGTTTGGGCCTGCTACAGG
Organism: Lathyrus oleraceus; assembly: GCF_024323335.1. Lineage (NCBI taxonomy): Eukaryota > Viridiplantae > Streptophyta > Magnoliopsida > Fabales > Fabaceae > Lathyrus > Lathyrus oleraceus. The sequence continues at coordinate 51,731,731 of NC_066581.1, read as the reverse complement.
CTGCAAAAAGGACATTCAAATTGCTGTTTTGTGTGCTGCAGACCTGCTGTACCTGCCTTGCTTCTCTTCCCATCATTTTGCCTACTTGCCAACTTTTGCATTTTGGTCTAGAATGGTGGTATAATGGTGATATGATCAAGGTTTAAGGCTTGGAACAAATCACAAATAATATATGGAACATTTCCCAATTGGAAAAATCAAGAAAAAGTCAAAGAAGCAAAAAGTCAAACTTTGGTCAAACCTTGAATTTAAATGCAAAAGGTCCAAAAATGCCATTTTGATTGGTAAGGTTTTAGGTCATGAAATTTATATTTTTGGAAAGAGGATGAAAAATGTGGTGTGTAGGAAAAAACCCCACCAAATTTGGCCTTATGGTTTGAGAGTTATGGCTTGTTGAAGTTCAAAAATTGGTGAAAATGATTTGATCATATCCTGACAACCACACATGGGATTTTGATATTCTTGGACTTTTTGAAAATGGGAAGACAAGATCTTCAACTTTCATGTTGGGCAAAAATTCATTTGGAGCTTGTATCATGATGTAAGTTTAAGATCAAGAAGTTTCCATTTTTGGCAGTTGAAATTACAGGTCCACTTTCTATTTCTGGAAAATTTCTGATTTCACTTGATTTTCTTCCATGATGAGGTTGAACATGATAGATGAGATTTATACAAGCATGAATGAACTCCTTCAGATCAATTCTATCCATCAAAGCATTGATTAAATCAACTGTTGACCAAGTTTGACTTTTCTAGGGTTTTGGACTGATTGATGCACTTCTGATGAATTCCAAACCCTAATTCCTTGAGAACTTGACTTCAAATGATGTCTCAAGATGTATGAACTTTTGATTATTGATCATGATGCCCAAATTCCACAAGAATGGCCATCATCCATTGCTTTGACTGATCAATGACTGACTTTGACCTAATTGCTGATGATTGCTTCAACTGCAAGCAACAAGGTTAAACTGACAATATTTTTGTACTTTTTGAATGATAAACATATGAAAGCAAAGATATACAAATGCAAAGTATGCTTGGTGATCAAGAAACAAACCTACAAGGCAATCTACCCACTAGGAGGGGACAAAGGCATGCAATGATCCTTGAGGTTATGATATAAATGATATGGGCCATGAGGGATCTTAGGGCCCAAAATTGGGGTCTTACACCAAGTCCTTGACTTTTTCAAACTCCATTTCATAATACTTCTTTGAATTAATCTTAATCATACTTTGACTCCCTTTTCATAATCACAATCAATTAACTTCACCCATTCACTTGTTTTGGCTTTGTCCATTGTTAATCTTTTCATACATGAGCTATAGGTTTGATTTATCTTAGTGGTTGATGTTAATCTCACCTTCTGTCTTTAGTGATTGAATTGTAAGCCTTCCTCGCCTATTATAGGGTTAACCCCTCTCTGGCCAGTTGAAGCTGTTCTCACATGGTGGACGTTGTTGTTTGTATAAGGTTGAGTTTTCTCCCGTGGATAACGTAAGACCTAGGGTTTGTGTTTAAAATTGAACCTAACCCACTTTTGGAAATCTTTTAGCCGAACTACGGCGTTCTGATCCTTACCTTTGATGGAAGGTACGTAGGCAACGGGTTCATCCGTTCGAACCCAATAACCCAATAATAATAAAAATGTACATTCTTTTCTCACCATCCCAATCATGTTTGCACAATATTTTTGTCATAACAAATAACAATTTAGCATAACAAGTGTGAAAAGGGCTCCCTAGGAGTACCTAGGACGTAGTGGGTGCCTAACACCTTCCCATTGCGTAATTTACCCCTTACCCAGAATCTCTGATCTTTTTATTAGTTTTCTACGTGTAAAACTTCTTAGGCTTTTGTTCGCTTTTTAGCCAATCCTTTGGATAAATAAAAGTGCGGTGGCGACTCGAAATTTTTCATGTATCTCTTAGCTTATGATTTAATCAATAGATCATATAGCGACGAATACACCGCTACACTTGGGTCCAGGTTTTTGGTTTGAAAACATGAAGATGTTTGCACAATATCTATGTCAAGTTTGAAATCAAAGTGTGAAAAGGTTTAGGACATAATGGGGATGAATGGATGGAAATGGATTGTAAAACTTCTTAGAAGGTTCACCTCTTGAAATCATATGGAAGATGATTCAAGTGTGCCCTTTGGAATAAGCAATTAATAATAACAAACAAACAAAGCAAAAGAAAGGCGGATATCGGATGCCAATCACTGGTCTTATACCAATCTCCTAAAACAGAACAGGATATCAGAGGCCACTCAATGGTCTTACACTAATCTCCTCAACAAAGAAAAGAAAAGAAAGTGGATACCGGATACCAATAGATGGATTTACACCAATCTCCTAAAACAGAAATGGATATCGGAGGCCACTCAATGGACTTACACTAATCTCCTCAGAAGAAAACAATGAATGAAATATGGAAGTCAACTGCCAATCTATCTGGACTTAGGTCAACTGCACATATGCTCATAGGAATACCAATGCCACATTACAGGGACTTACAATGGATCCTCACATACAAGAACAAAAGCAACAATATGATCATAGGAAAGCAGATGCCCACTTACAGGGACTTATAACTGCATCCTCACATACAAATCAAACAGATCAAATTATGATCACAGGAAAGCAGATGCCAGCTTACAGGGACTTATAACTGCAACCTCACATACAATCAAACCAAACAACAGAAGATATGAGTGACCAATGAGGTCTTACACTCTATCCTTCCATATCACAGGAGCAAATGCCAAAGCAATGGACTTACAATTGTCCTCAATGGGCAAACAACAATGATAGCATCACAAAACAGATGAGATGATCATGCACTAATGGCAATTGATGATGATGATAGATGCATAACATACAGGCAAGTAAGTGCACATGAAGCAATCAATCAATCAATGAATAACAAACAGCACACTCTATAGCCAAACAATGGGGGCTCACACAAGAGGGCTTGACTTTGAAAGTCCACTGTAATGGGTAAAGGTCGCTCTTAACTTGGCCATTGAGGGGCTCAAGTGAAGCAGATGAAAAGGAGATGAGGGGTGTGCCTCATTGCTTCAATCTCAAATCAGAGAGAGCATCAAAGAAAGTGTGGGAGTTCAGAAAGTAGGAACTCTCTCCACATTATTGACTCGATTAGATCTTGGGTATTTATCTCATTGCTTCAACCATGTAATGGGAGCAAAGAGAGGACACACTGAATAGTGGGGGATAGATTGCTTATCCCTACCTTCCACCAATTGCCTTACTTGAAGGACTTTTCCTGCTTGGGACAAATATAAACAAACACAGGCATTGCCTCTTAAGGAGGACTTCAGACAGTTTGCCCGGTCAAATAACAGACCGGGTCTCCAGACTACATGAAGAAGAAGTAATTATACCTCAAAGCAAATGCTAAATAGCAAAGCAAGCAATCAAGTTCAAAGAACTTAGGCAACTAATGTACCTGAAAAAGTCAAACTCATTAGTAAACAAGTCAACAGTCAAAAGCAAAAGAAAATGAACCAATGGTCACACAGAGGGACCAATTGTGCAAGGCACAAAGACTCAAGCATATGAGTCACCTACAAAACAAAGGTTAGCACATCATATAATTCAACTCAAACAAATATTTGAATGATCCTCAAGGCATTGGTGCTTAACCTGAAACAGATGAACTCAACATAAGCTCAGAAGACCACTAGGACTAGCCTAGGGTCAAAAGATGAAAGAAAAAGTCAAGGCAGCAAGGAAAAGTCAACCCAAACTAAGTCTAAGTATTCAAGAAACATTCTCAATTGGATTCATAATTATATCATGCATCATGGTCATTTCATATGCAAAAGGATGCAAAGCATGGCAAGAGAAGCATACAAAAGTCAACAGCAAAGACTTCATTCAAAAGTCAACTCAAACATTTTCAAAAATTATGAAATAAATCACACTCAATCCTAACATCTAACATGGTATACATGCAAAATTTCATGGCATTTGGATGAGAGGAAGGCAGTCAAGTAAAATCATGAAGTCAAATCAAATTCAAGTAAGCATGGTGAAAGTCAACAAGCATGGGTCAACTTCAAAAAATCATATCAATTTGAAAACAGAAGAGAAATGAATGAGATTAACACCAATGCAAAGCTTGAGATGTCTAATTATCACATATGAAATTTCATGATCATACAATAAGATTTGAGAATTTCACAAAAGATTTGGCAAGGCATAGCACAAAAAGTCAACAAATGACCACATATGAAAGAAAAATCTCAATCAAATGGAAAACAGCATGATTAATTCCAAGAAAATTCATACATCAATTAGACATACAAGGGATCATTCATGCAAAATTTTAAGTGATTTGGATGTAGGGAAGTGTGTGAACAAAAATTGTGAAAATGCATGATCATGGTGTGACACCAAATGCAACACATAACTTCAAAAAATCATAACTATCAATCCACAAATGATAAATGCACAAACTTTATATGGAAATGAAGATCAATGTGTCTAGTTTTACCACAAAAAATTTCAAGCTCATTGGATGCAATATGACAATTTCACAATTGAAATGGTAAGATGTATCATTTTGGCATACATGTCAAGAAAATAATTACCATAAAAAATCCAGCCAGTGGAAAAATTATTAAAAATCACAATTAAATGAAGGACACATTCATGATCATGTGTAAAAAATTTCATAATTTTTTGATGAAAATTGAATGAGAAAATGATTTGTGAAATTGGGTGAAATATAAATGGAAACATGAAGAACAAGGCATGGCAATTAGTCAACATAAGAGTCAACAGTGGCATTTGTGTAATTCTGCAGTCACTTATTGAAGTGCTGCGTTTTGGGCAAGGCAAATGAAATGTTTTCATTGGCTGTTGCCCAATGAAACAGTAAATTGCCCAATGGAATGAATTTCTGGGTTTAAGACATAAACTCTAGGGTTTGGCCAACAGCAAAACAGGTTTTGCTTCAAACAATCGTTCAAAACACCTCAAATGCACAGCAACAATTAAACATGGCATTGGCATTTCTAAGCTCAACAGCAACACAAAACTTCGACCAACAATTCCAACAGCATAGCATTCATCATGTAGACAGCTTATGTTCAAACAACAGCAAAGTATTATGTTCATCATGCAATCAAACAGTCATCATCACTATGCAATAATCAAACACTCACGGCCAAATACAGCTAACACAAGAACATGTAGATTTTATGGGCTAAATCAAAACAGCAGCAGCATATTCATCACTGTCATGTAATCATCATAACAGCAAGTAAGCAAGAGCATTCAACATTTCCAATCAAAATCACAGCAATCAAAAATCATAGCTCACGAACAAACATGGTAATGATGCAACCACACTCATGCACACTTAAACAGTACAAACCATACACATTCATGCAGAATTCTGGCAAGATTTTAAGGTTTCAAAACAGCAGGGCATTGACAGCATTGGTATTCATCATCATCATCCAAATAACAACCAAACAACAGCATTCAAATGCAGTAGGGCATATACAGCAAGGCAACATCAGTGGTAGGGTTTAGCATAGCGTGCTCATCAATCATCATATCAAACAAAACAAATAACAGCAACAACATGTTTCACATAGATCCCAGGGCAATGTTCAGAACAGCAGCCGAGCAGCTCAAATGCTCAACCTCAATCGATTATCATGGCCAATCAGATCCCAACAAAAATCATGCAGACCAACATGGTAACACCAATGTAATGCTCATGCAGCAAGAACAACAGCAGCCAACAAGACAATATGGGAAATGGCTCTAAGGCTTCAACAGCAACATGTATGTGTTCATCATCATAGAAACAAACTTCAGGTCACCTCACATAATAACATGGCATCAAGCACATCAACCAACAACTCAAATAAACATTACTCATGGAAATTCCAGACAGGGAAGACTTAAACAATCAGCAACATGTATACATTCATCACCAATTGAAACTTGAACAGCATTTACAACAGCATAGCAGCAGGGCATTAGCAGCCTCAATTTTCATGTTTATGGTTCATCAACATCAAAACAACACACAATGACAATAGCACTAGCACTTATGTAGCATCATGACACTAACACACACAACCTATTTCATGAGGATTTCTTGGCAGCCTAGAAAATAGCAAAACAGCAGCATAGCACAGTATGGCAGCACATTCATGTTTATCATCATCATGTAATCATCATCATTCAACATTTCAATGGTAACAGCATACAATATATTTCACATGGATTTTGCTGAGCATGTGCCTAAAGTTTCAAACACTGCAGCAGGCTTAATCAAGAACAGCATTCATTATCATGTAATCATCATCAAAGCATCAACCATAAAACAAAGCAATGTAACCTCATCACTAAGTAATATCAGCTGACAACCAAACCAACACAAACATGGGAAATCTAGGCATAGTTCTAGGGTTTGAGCATAACTGCATATATTCATCATCATAAGCTCGAAAAAATCAATGTGCTCAGAAATTAAGTATGAGCATACCAATAGCATTAACAAACTTTAAGCAACAAGAATATATCATCACTTTTCACTAAACCATTGCAAACAAAACAAATCGAACCAAAATGCATTTATACACAAAAATGAAAATCAAGTTTTAAGACAGCATAGTTCACCATTTTGAGCAAACTAGCACTCATTGGAATCAGCATACAACAAGCTATCTAACACGTATCAGGTCATGGTAAAAGGAGGAAGTCGAATTACTTACTTGTTTTTGAAGACAATGTGAAACAGGTTGTGTTGAGTGATTCAGAGCAAAACAGATGACCACACAGCTACTAAATGATGGATGATGGAGCTTGTTCAGCTCAAACTTGCTTTGAAACTTCCACCACTCAAATTGCCATTGGAGATGCTTTGAAGATGCAGAGCTTGAAAGAGGGTTACAGTTGAGAAATGATGTGCAAAAACAATCCCAAATGATGTTTAGATGATGGAGGAAACAAGGTTATTCGAGGGTTTTCAAGGGTTTATGCAGAAAAAAGCCAATTGCCAAAAATGCAAGAAGAGAGAATGAGGGTTTTGGTCTGTGGAGGCTGTGAACCCTAGGGCTGCAAATGTCAGAAAAGAGACTTTATATGTCTGTTTTACCTCTACTAATCAAATGTTAAACTTGTTTAGTTGTAATGAGCTCATTTGCATTTTGCTAATTTTCCCATACATGGAATGGAGGTGTGTTTTTTGCTGAGAGTTTGGGCCTGCTACAGGCTGCAAAAAGGACATTCAAATTGCTGTTTTGTGTGCTGCAGACCTGCTGTACCTGCCTTGCTTCTCTTCCCATCATTTTGCCTACTTGCCAACTTTTGCATTTTGGTCTAGAATGGTGGTATAATGGTGATATGATCAAGGTTTAAGGCTTGGAACAAATCACAAATAATATATGGAACATTTCCCAATTGGAAAAATCAAGAAAAAGTCAAAGAAGCAAAAAGTCAAACTTTGGTCAAACCTTGAATTTAAATGCAAAAGGTCCAAAAATGCCATTTTGATTGGTAAGGTTTTAGGTCATGAAATTTATATTTTTGGAAAGAGGATGAAAAATGTGGTGTGTAGGAAAAAACCCCACCAAATTTGGCCTTATGGTTTGAGAGTTATGGCTTGTTGAAGTTCAAAAATTGGTGAAAATGATTTGATCATATCCTGACAACCACACATGGGATTTTGATATTCTTGGACTTTTTGAAAATGGGAAGACAAGATCTTCAACTTTCATGTTGGGCAAAAATTCATTTGGAGCTTGTATCATGATGTAAGTTTAAGATCAAGAAGTTTCCATTTTTGGCAGTTGAAATTACAGGTCCACTTTCTATTTCTGGAAAATTTCTGATTTCACTTGATTTTCTTCCATGATGAGGTTGAACATGATAGATGAGATTTATACAAGCATGAATGAACTCCTTCAGATCAATTCTATCCATCAAAGCATTGATTAAATCAACTGTTGACCAAGTTTGACTTTTCTAGGGTTTTGGACTGATTGATGCACTTCTGATGAATTCCAAACCCTAATTCCTTGAGAACTTGACTTCAAATGATGTCTCAAGATGTATGAACTTTTGATTATTGATCATGATGCCCAAATTCCACAAGAATGGCCATCATCCATTGCTTTGACTGATCAATGACTGACTTTGACCTAATTGCTGATGATTGCTTCAACTGCAAGCAACAAGGTTAAACTGACAATATTTTTGTACTTTTTGAATGATAAACATATGAAAGCAAAGATATACAAATGCAAAGTATGCTTGGTGATCAAGAAACAAACCTACAAGGCAATCTACCCACTAGGAGGGGACAAAGGCATGCAATGATCCTTGAGGTTATGATATAAATGATATGGGCCATGAGGGATCTTAGGGCCCAAAATTGGGGTCTTACAGATGCCCCTATTTAAGGTCATTCTAGCCGGAGAAGTGAAGTTTAGAAATCTTCATATCGACGCGGTAGAATGGACTTAAATAACAGTAACGAGACAAATTTTGGTCCCTAAGAGACCTCATGATGCAGATGTATGCGTGCAAAAGACACAAGTTCTGTGGGGAATATGATTCACACAGAAGAAAAGACGATCCATCGGAGTAGTACACTCACCAGGAACAGAGACTCTAATACGACTCTATGGGGATAATAACAGAAAAAGAAATGCGTGAACAAGACACGACTCCAAACTGGGGAAGATAAAACTGCCATAACGTGAACAAGACACGACTCTGATTAGGAAAACAGAAAACAGACAGGAGAACTCACTGGGGAGTGAAGAACTCACACTGGGAAGAGAATTCCAAATGGAAAATAAATCCATTGGAGAGACACAAGCTGACTCCTGAGGAGAAGCAAAAGAAAACTCCACTGGGGAAGTAACAAAGCAAATGAGATGTTACCAGGCATACGGGTAACAAAACAGGAAAATCTGACTCCACATGGGGACCGAGGTCATAATAGGGAGCAGAAAGGAGGGAACACCAAGGATACCGGTTACTGGGTATATAATAGGTGACCGACCAAAGCGTGAATTGGATTTCACTTCCAAAACACTCATCATCCTGAAGAGAGCTAGAAAAGCCAACTTTTTTATAGGATGGACATTCAATTCCACAAGGAAAATGAATCTTACTCTGAGGGGAAAACAATCAAAAAATTGACTCAAGAGCGCACGAGATATAATATCCATTACCGGCAGAACGTGGATAAAATACTCAGATGAGACATATTATTCATTACCGGCAGACCGTGAATAATATACTCGAAAGGAAAATTATCCTGAACCGGTTACTGGGTTGTTTAAGGATAAAATCAACGAAGACGTGAATTGGTTTTCACTTCCAAAACACTCATCATCCGAAAGGAGGGCTTGAAAAAGCAAATCGACTTACAGGATGGGCATTCGAATCCACAACGGAAAACGAATCTTACTCAAGTGGGGACACAAACCCAAAGAGTGCATGAGATATAATATCCATTACCGGCAGACCGTGGATAAGATACTCGCATGAGATATATTATCTATTACCGTCAGAACGTAGATAATAAACTCGCATGGTAAGAAACACCAGAGATACCGGTTACTGGGCATATAATAGGTGATCTACCGAAAACGTGAATTGGATTTCACTTCCAAAACACTCATCATCCAAAACACAAACTGGTTAAAGGATGGATATTCGATTCTACAAAGAATACGAATCTTGCTCAGTAGGGGAAAATCAACAAAGGATTCCAACTAAAGAGCGCATGAGAAATATTATTCATTACCGGCAGACCGTGAATAATATACTCGAAAGGAAAAGACACCAGAGATACCGGTTACTGGGTATATAATAGGTGACTAACCAAAAAAAGAGAGACAATCGATACCAAGCATACGGGTAAACGAAAGACAACTCCAAGGATAAATTGCAAGCATCCGGCAATTATCCGACAACAAGAAAATATTCGACTCCGCAAAGGGAAATAACGAATCTTACTCGACTGGGGAAACACAAAAGGTCTCGACTGAAGAGTGCATGAGATATACTATTCATTACCGGCAGACCGTGAATATTATACTCGCATGGAAGATTATCCTGAACCGGTTACTGGGTTAACAAAGGATAAATCAACCGAAAAGAAAGGCATCGGGATACCAAAACAGGTATATAATGATAACCAATCAAAGAGGAGCAACAGACATTACCAACAAAAGGGTAAATGAAAGGCGAACTGCTGAGGATAATTTGCAAGCATCCGGCAATTATCGACAGAAGACTAGCTGGGGATGCACTGGTAAAGAATCAATGATCCGGGGAACAAATCACTAGCATACGGTGAAAAGACCTACTGGGGATAAAATTGCTAGCATACGGCAATTATCCACAAAAGACTTGCTAGGGATATAAGTGCTGATCTGAGCAACTTATACAAGCAAAGGAAAATCATCATCAAATATTGAATGAAGATATCCACAAAATTAGGGTTTACATCTACCGAATACGGGGTAGAAGACCAACAACTCCGCGTGGGGATAGAACAAATCACAAATCCGCACGGGAAACCAAAATAGGGTTTATAACAAACCACAAACTGCTGAAGAGCAGAGAAAATAGGATTTACAACTACCGGGTAGTAGGTAGAAAACCAAAAAACTTTGGCTGGAGAATAAAAGGGTGTATAACCACAAATTCTGTCAAGAAAGCCGGGAAAGATAGGACTTACAACTGTTGGTTTGTAGGCAGAGGCCCAAAAACATTCCGCTGGGGAACAACCCACTGGGAAATACAAGATATTTGACAAATAGTCAATTTGGGAACGATCCGAAAAGACAGACTGAATCAAGACATGTCCTAATGAGGATGTAACTCAATTAGGAAAATCCATCCCAATATATGTGTTGGGAGGAAACGGAAGAAACCGTCATCCACGAGGATAATCTCAGTGGGGAACTGCAGAAGAAAAGACAGACATTTTCTGCTTATGGGGCTGACTCTATATGGAGAGATTTATAACACCCGACATCTGCTTGGGGAGATCTGTAAAGAGATCTATATCACCATAGCAGGAGACACGACAAACAAAAGATATATGGCGAGAAATGCAACATGAATATCTGAATGTTTATGAATATGCATGAATATGCGTGATTTATGTTCGATGAATGCTGACAAAACAGACAATTCTAACACAAACAGGTTCAGGAACAACATCCGGTATTATACTTCCAGGGGAAAAACCAGCTGGAGAGCCAATCTGCGGAGATCCACATACTGTAAAGCAAAGATCTGCAGGTACTGCTGAAGAAGCAGAGAATCAGATATCAGGAAACAACCCGAAACAGGGTGCAGAAAGTCACAACGGGCGAAACGGCCACCAAGACAAATCTGTAGGGGAACAAGAGAAGTCCCAAAGTATATCTGCAGGGGATCCCAGTGTCGACTGAGAAACAACAGTGCATGAACACGAACTGCTGTAGAAGCAAATCCACATAACTCCGCTGGGGGACAACCCACTGAGGGAGAATGATATCATCCAAATAGAATCTAACTGCATAAGCAACTCTACTGGGGAAAACTGTCGGCTACTCTCTTGGGAACAAACCACTGAGGGAGGACAGATCAAACAAGTAGATTCTGCAACGAACCGCTCCACTTGGGGAGAATATTCAAAGCAAACTGATCACAACAAGTAGATTCTGCGATATAAGCCACTCTACCGGGGATCACAAACAGTCAGGAAAATAAATCCGTTCACTGGAGGCTAGAGCCATCATCCGGCCATACGGGGATTGAAAGAAGTATTCAACAGGCAAGACTGCCACAACGAACATTCCGCAGACTAAGCTGAGGAAAAGATGATTGCAAATATTGGGATGTCAACCCAAATCAAAACTGCTCAGGAAAATAAATCCTGCTCTGCTGAAGAGAAAAAAACTCTGATGGAGAGATAGCAACAATTCCACAGACGACTTCGCCGGGGAAAGGGTAAAGTACCGGGTATCAAACCACTGACTTACCAAGTCTTTAAAAAGAAAGCGAACCGTGCTGAGGAAACAGACAAATCCTGCTGGCAACACTGCATGGGGAAAAGTGGTAACAACTCCACTTACAACCCTGGTGGGGATATTAATAACAGCTCTACTCGCGACTCCGGGGGGGAGTATCAATCAATCAGTTACACTCATGACTGTGCTGAGGAGACAAATAAAGTCTGGGGCATACGACCCACTGGAGAAAGTGACGGGGCACTAAGGTGACAAACCATCAACCACCGAAACTTCTCAAGAAAACACCCATGCTAGGGAAAACTGCTGCTGGAGAAACGGAGTCTTCAACAACACTCTGCTTGTGATTGTACTGGGGAACAACCCCAACAACAACTCTGTTTGAGGAACAACCCCAACAAAGGTCTGAAGAAAGAAGATACCACCAAACCAGGAATATGAACGAATGTCTTACCTGTTGGAAATCATGCCACCCTCGGGAGAGCACTGAGATATTCTTGAGTATCCTTTCAATCTTGTGAATGTTCACTTTGTTTAAAACAAAATTTTGAAAAATTTGATTTGTTTAAAACAATGACATTTTATCAATTTAAAACATGCAAAACATTTGTTGAATTGAAACAAATAAGAGTGCAAATAATTGGATAAAAAGCTCAAATTGATTTGATAGAATGGTAGTCTGCAAATGGCAAGACTCCATAGATCTGTACAAATTTGAAATCAGTGATATATATTGGAAGAGGGCTACATTGAACATAATGATCCTTTCTCTACCAATTTGAATCTCGATGTATCCGAAGCTTCAGTTGACGACGAATCGAGAATCTTCTGACGAAATGACGACTGATGAACCAGAAAGTCTTGTCAGGATGCAGTTACTTGCCAAATCCCTAATTTTTGCCTAGATTGCCCCAGAGTGAGGTACTCAATCTAGCGGGATGCAAATATTTCTTTTTTTCAAGTCTCTAATTTTTGCCTGGATTACCCTTGCGGGTTCTCCACCGAGACGCTCATTTTTGCCTAAGCCGCCCTTTCGGGTTTTCAACTTAGCGAGCTATTCTGTTTTTTCATTCTTTTTTTCATTTGCATATACTTTTTTTTTTTTTTTTAGGCAAAGTATCTCTTAACTGCATCTGAATTCACAGGACGAGTGAAATCCTCCCCATCCATTGTTGTAAGCATCAAAGCTCCGCCTGAAAAGGCTCTCTTAACAACATATGGACCCTCGTAGTTTGGAGTCCACTTGCCCCTGGAATCGGGCGCGAAAGACAAAACTTTCTTGAGCACAAGGTCACCTTCTCGGAACACACGAGGCTTGACCTTCTTGTCGAATGCTTTCTTCATTCTCTGCTGATACAACTGACCATGGCACATGGCAGTTAATCTCTTCTCTTCAATCAAATTCAGTTGGTCATAACGACTCTGAATCCATTCAGCATCAGTCAACTTGGCTTCCATCAAGACTCGCATTGATGGGATCTCCACCTCTACTGGGAGAACGGCTTCCATGCCATAAACAAGAGAGAAAGGGGTTGCCCCTGTTGAAGTGCGTACAGACGTACGATATCCATGCAAAGCAAATGGCAGCATCTCATGCCAATCTTTGTACGTGACAGTCATCTTCTGGATAATTCTCTTGATATTCTTGTTAGCAGCTTCAACAGCCCCATTCATCTTAGGTCTGTAAGGAGAGGAATTATGGTGTGCAATCTTGAATTCAGCGCACAACTCATCCATCATCTTGTTATTCAGATTGGATCCATTATCAGTAATGATCCTCTCTGGCACACCATAACGGCAAATCAACTGGTTCTTGATAAACTTCACAACCACCTGTCTGGTTACATTCGCGTACGAAGCGGCTTCAACCCATTTGGTGAAGTAATCAATTGCTACGAGAATAAACCGATGTCCATTGGACGCTTTCGGCTCAATCATGCCGATCATGTCGATTCCCCACATAGAGAAAGGCCATGGTGATGAAATCACATTCAGGAGTGTCGGAGGAATATGAATCTTATCCGCATAAATTTGACACTTGTGACATTTCTTCACATACTTGCAACAGTCAGACTCCATTGTCAGCCAATAGTAGCCTGCTCTCAACATCTTCTTAGCCATGGCATGTCCATTGGAATGAGTACCAAATGAACCCTCATGGACCTCAGTCATCAATAGGTTTGCTTCGTGTCTATCCACGCATCTGAGCAAAACCATATCAAAATTTCTCTTGTACAGCACTTCACCACTGAGGTAGAAACTGCCTGACAACCTTCTCAAAGTTTTCCTATCTTTCACAGATGCCCCAGGCGGGTAGACCTGGTTCTGGAGGAAATTCTTGATATCAAAATACCAAGGCTTGTCATCTTTCACGTCTTCATTGCAAATATGTGAGCGGGTCTGTCCAAGCGCATCACAGTAATATTGGGACATCATTCCACCATCTGACAACAATCATGGAAGCAAGCGTAGCAAGGGCATCTGCCATCCGATTATCCTCTCGAGGAATATGATAAAATTCAACTTCTGTGAAGAAAGTTGAAATTCTCCTTGCATAATCTCTGTATGGGATGAGACCTGGTTGATTTGTCTCCCATTCACCTTTGATCTGATTGACAACCAAAGCTGAATCACCATAGACATCAAGATATTTGATTCTCAAGTCAATGCATTCTTCAAGTCCCATAATACAGGCTTCGTACTCCGCCATATTATTCGTGCATTTGAAGTTAGCCTTGCTGTAAATGGAATGTGCGATCCCTGGGGATTAACAATTACTGCCCCAATTCCATTTCCATATTGATTAACAGCGCCATCAAACACCATCGTCCATCTGGAACCAGGTTCTGGACCTTCATCAAGTGTAGGCTCATCGCAATCTTTCATCTTCAAATACAGAATTTCCTCGTCAGGGAAGTCATACTGAACAGACTGATGATCTTCAATCGGCTGGTGCGCTAGATGGTCAGCCAAGATACTACCTTTGATAGCTTTCTGAGCTCGATACTCAATATCATACTCAGACAACAACATCTGCCAACGGGCAATCCTCCCAGTTAAAGCAGGCTTCTCGAAGATATACTTAATTGGATCCATTCTGGATATCAACCAAGTTGTATGATTATCATGTACTGGCGCAAACGCTTAGCTGCCCAAGCTAAAGCACAGCACGTCTTCTCAAGCATAGAGTACCGAGACTCACAATCAGTAAACTTCTTACTGAGGTAGTAGATAGCAAACTCCTTCTTCCCTGATTCATCTTGTTGACCGAGTACACAACCCATCGAGTCTTCAAGAACTGTTAAGTACATAATCAGAGGTCTTCCTTCCACAGGCGGAGACAAAATCGGAGGTTCAGACAGATAATCCTTGATACTGTCGAAAGCTTTCTGGCAATCCTCGGTCCAATCATGAGACTGATCTTTCCGGAGGAGCTTGAATATCGGCGCACATGTGGCAGTCATGTGGGATATAAATCTGGAAATGTAGTTCAAGCGGCCAAGAAAACCTCGGACTTGCTTCTCAGTTTTGGGTGCGGGCATCTCTTGTATTGCTTTGACCTTTGCAGGATCAACCTCAATACCTCTTTCACTTACCACAAAACCCAACAACTTCCGGAACGGACTCCAAAAGTACATTTGTTCGGATTCAGACGAAGCTGGAATTTCCTCAAACGCTGAAAAAGCTTCAACAAATGCTCAATATGCTCAACTTCCGTTCGGGACTTAGCAATCATATCATCAACATAGACTTCTATCTCCTTGTGCATCATATCATGAAACAAGGTAGTCATAGCTCGTTGATACGTGGCTCCGGCGTTCTTCAAACCGAAGGGCATCACTCGATAACAGAATGTTCCCCAAGGTGTGATGAATGTTGTCTTCTCCATATCCTCTGGTGCCATCTTGATTTGATTATATCCGGAAAATCCGTCCATAAAGGAAAAGACTTTGAATTTAGCTGTATTGTCTACCAACATGTCAATGTGTGGTAGAGGAAAATCATCTTTTGGCTAGCTTTATTCAAATCTCTGTAATCAACGCACATACGGACTTTTCCGTCCTTCTTAGGAACAGGCACAATATTGGCCACCCATAGAGGATATGTCGAAGTCACCAGAAACCCCGCATCAATTTGCTTCTGAACTTCCTCTTTGATCTTCACTGCCATATCTGGATGAGTTCTTCTGAGCTTCTGCTTCACAGGCACGCACTCAGGCTTCAAAGGCAGGAAATGTTGCACAATATCTGTATCTAAACCCGGCATGTCTTCATAGGACCAAGCAAAGATATCTGAATATTCTCGTAGCAAGCTGATCAAATCTTCCTTAACAGACCCTTCAAGAAGTGCCCCAATCTTCACCAGGCGCTCACAATCTTCAGATCCCAAGTTGACTGTTTCCAAGTCTTCGAGATGCGGCTGAATGATCTTCTCTTCGTGCTCAAGGAGACGGGTGATCTCATCAGGAATCTCTTCAACGTCATCTTCTTCTGCCTCAAATACAGGGAATTCAAATTGGGAGATGGCGTTGGATCATTATGTTCAATGGGTTTTAGGATCAACCTGCATAATGATTTTGGTTAAGAAAACTTCAGAATTTAAACAAGCAAATCATTATGCAGATGAAAAATGTTGCTTTTACAGCTTTTATTTTGTTTTTATGGTTTTTTGTGATCACTGATTTCATAAAGAAAAGCAAAAAGTGAAAACAAAGGAAAAACAAATGTTTTGACAATGCAAAAATTGAATGAAAATATCATTGTATATATGCTTTGCCAACAATGTCATCACTTCTCCTTTTGGCATGGGAGAAGGGTTTTAAACAAAATGAACAATTACTCTGATCTATGGATAACTGTAGGAACATCCACAGCGACCCAATTGTGGCAGACACCACCAGGAATAACAAAATTGTTCAGATCTTCTGCATCTTCTTCTTCAATGACAGCAGCAGCTTCCTCTTCTGCAGGTTGATCAGCATGGATGAATCCTCCACTTGTGAACAGACCTTGCTCATTGCATGCCCCAGAACCATAGCCAATGCCAGCCCGGGATCGGTTATCTTCGAGTTCAAGCACTTTCCCTAATCCAGCGACTGCACCACATTCAATGGCCAGCTTTGCATCACGGTAGGAAGTGAATGAAGGAGACTTCTTCTCGATTGGTTTATCAATAGATAAAGCTTGAAACTGAGTTCCAACTTCATCCTCTGCATCAATGTACGAGAAAGAAGACAGATTACTGACCAGGAGAGCCTTTTCTCCCCCTACTACAACCAATTTCTTGTTTTTCACAAACTTCAACTTTTGGTGTAGGGTGGATGTCACGGCGCCAGCCTCGTGAATCCATGGTCTGCCCAAGAGACAGCTGTATGATGGGTGAATATCCATTACTTGAAAAGTGATCTGGAAATCACTTGGTCCAATCTTGATTGGGAGATCAACTTCCCCAATCACGGTCTTGCGCGACCCATCAAAAGCTTTAACAACAACCCCACTCTGCCTCATAGGAGGACCTTGATATGACAATCTGGAGAGTGTGGATTTTGGCAATACATTAAGGGACGATCCAGTGTCCACCAATACATTGGACATTGCATCAGATTTGCAATTCATGGATATGTGTAAAGCCATGTTGTGGTCTCTTCCCTCCTCAGGGAGATCAGCGTCACAAAAGCTCAAAGTGTTGCAAGCGGTAATGTTTGCAACAATGCTATCAAATTGTTCCAGGGTGACGTCGTGATCAACATACGCCAGGTCCAAGACTTTCTGCAGAGACTCCCTATGGGGCTCTGAATTCAGCAATAGAGAAAGAATGGAAATCTTGGAGGGCGTGTGTAGAAGCTGGTCTACAATATTGTACTCACTCTTTCTGATGAGCCTCAGCATCTCATCAGATTCTTCATCAACAATGCCACTCGGGCCACCTGAAGAAATGGGAGTCTTTTGTACAGAGGAGGGTTTGGCAACATCAAGTGCCGGATTCTGAACATTCACAGCATTCCCACAGGGACGCTCAACAGATTCAGAAGAAACAGCCTTAGCAGGCAGAAAAGAAAATACACGACCACTGCGGGTCAACCCACTAACATCAGCAATAGTGGTCACGGAAGTAGACGGCAGAGGTACCTCAACCCCATCCTGGACAGCAACAGGATTGTACCGGAAAGGTACGGCTTTATCAGATGAATACGGCACAGGGCCGGCTGGTTTGATAATCAAAAAGGGGAAGCCTTAGGCTTGTTGCTATTATAACGAATAACAACGGGCTCTGGCAACTTGAACACCGGGGAGATGACACTCACTTCGGGCTCAACTGTATCCACATTGCGATTCTGGAGAATCTCAATGGTACCTTCATTCAACAACATTTGCAATTCCTTGCGAACCTGGTCACAACCCAAGCGATTGACCGAGCAGACGCGGCACTGGTCATGGTTATGCTTCAAATAGCTGTGCTGACACAGCATCTTATGTAATCCAACCAATGACTGCCGGATATGACTGATGTACTTCACCTTGTACTTCCCAAGGTCTTCCTGGATCATATTCACAGATTTCCCATGCGAAGGCAATGGGTTCCTGGTGACATTCGGGTTGGAGTCTTCAAAACTCAGAATTCCGCTTCTCATAAGGTCTTGAACCTTATTCTTCAGCGGGAAACAGTTCTCAACGTTGTGGCCCGGAGCACCGGAATGGTAGACACAATGCTGGTCTGGTTTGTACCACCATTGCGGGTTGGCAGGAATAGCAGGAGGATCCCTGGGAGAAACCAACTTCCTCTCCAACAAGGAGGGATAAAGCTCTGTATATGTCATCGGAATAGGGTCGAAGCTGACCTTCTTCCTATCATAGTTCACATTTGCTTGATTGGTTGTACTTCCACGAGGCTGGTAAGCCTGTTGCTGTGGACGCTGCTGTTGCTGTTGATATTGCGGTTGTGGATATTGCTGCTGATGCTGATACTGTTGAGCATTATCCTTGAATACAGGCCACACTAGCCACCTGATGCTGATGTCCGGAATGATGTGCAGGCTTCCTCTGAACAGAGGGTCTTCGATGCTTTGGCTGAGACTGCACAGCATGCGCTTCACCTTCTTTCCTCTTAAACGCTCCATACCGCTTAGAGGAAGAACCATCATCTTTGCTAATCGTCCTTCGCGGACACCTTCTTCAAGACGCATCCCCATGTTCACCATCTCGGTGAAATCAGAGGGAGCGCTGGCCACCATTCTCTCATAGTAAAATGACCCAAGAGTCTTCAGAAAGATCTTGGTCATCTCTTTCTCTTCTAATGGTGGAGTGTTTGAGCTGCCAGCTCACGCCATCTCTGGGCGTACTCCTTGAACGACTCTTTGTCCTTTTGTGACATAGACCTGAGTTGATCTCTGTCAGGCGCCATGTCAACATTGTATTTATATTGCTTGACGAAAGCTTCGCCAAGGTCATTGAAAGAGCGGATGTTGACGCTGTCCAGGCTCATGTACCAACGGAGAGC